>NW_027456748.1:225000-358244 GCF_040206685.1 Ascaphus truei | reverse complement strand
TGCGCGCGATCCCACAATGGATAGGTTTTCCCTTTCTCCCGAGTCTCCTGTTGTGTTACTAATTCTAAAAAGAGGCAGTATGTGATTTTTTAGTTTTTACTGTATCAGAATTAGATTTAGAGTTATCTCTCGTTTGAACTTTGGATAGGGCTCCCTTACTTTTGGCCTGCTCTTTTTTGTCTTCCACTAATATGACTTAATCATGTGATATTTTATCATCTTGTAATACCTCAAACTTATTTTTCACATGACATGTATTTTGGGATTTGTTTCATGTATTTCCATCCTTATTGGATTTGGCCTTATCTATAGTGTTTAATAAATGTACATATCCTTGATCTCTACTATTATCTCTATATTTACCAGATTTGGCATATTTATCCTGTTTATGTGGAGTGTAATGTCTAGATTTATCTCTTCTCTCATTACATCTCCAGTCTCTTACTTTGTCTGTAGCATAGTCGATTTTGTCCCTAGCATACTTACTTGTTGTCTTTACGTTCAGTAATTTTTCTTTCATATTGAAGTACCCTTGTGTCAACCAATTTGTCAAGTCTAAGAATTCGTCACTCTCTACAAACGGTACTAATGGTTTCATGTATCTGTTCTATTTCTTTAGCTATATCCAATAATTTACCTTCCCTATATGAAATGAGTAATTTTATCAAGGTGAATGAACATGTTTCTAATGCCACCCTTCCATTTAGTAGTAAATTCTACATTTGTTTCGAACGTGTTTTTTTTTTTATTAGTCTAAGTCCTCTAGGGACCATCTTATTGTCTAAATTATTTTGTAATGACAATAAATCCAGCCAATGTTTAATTTCTTCTTTGGCCAGCCTTTCAATCCTAAAAAAGCTGGTTTTTAGATCTATACTATCCTCAACAGTCTCTGTTCATATCAATCTCTGCAGAAATTGCATATTTTTGTATTCTAATAAGCCTTTCCTTGCTAGATTTCATCATATTGGCGATTTGTTGCCAATAAGAGATATACTGTGTGACTACGTACACTTACTGGCTACTATCAATAGTTGCAAAGGCAAAAAGTAAATGTAAAATTTGACAGCGCCTAGATAAGTACCAGCCTCACAGAAGACTCCCAATAACAAAGAAATCACCAAATAGTCAACACAGATGACCTATATTAGGTACTATTATACAAAATATATAAAGTATGTGAACTCTGATGGTGATTGAATAATAGTTGTGAGTAAAAAGTGTGAAAAATTGTAAAAAATACAAAAAATATAAAAATATATGAAAAACCAATGAAAACATATATATAAAAAATAAAAATATTCTTTCACTTGATGATGGGTATTCTTTGTAGGGATTTTGGAAAGTCTGGGCTGCTTCTTCTTTGGGGTCAACAACCTCCCAGCAGATTCTATTGGAAAAAAAAGAGGAAACGCGCCCGATCCATGTGTAAAATCCAAATACAAAGTTTTAATATAAATAACAAGACAAATGCACACTCACAATTTGTCAATGCAAATAAAGCATTGTACGGGTAAACCCATGTGCTAACGTATAGCCTGCTTGCCGACCGCTTGCTACGTTACGTTACGTCAGACCTCACTGCTGCCGGTGTGTAACGGTAGATCGTCCCTCCGGCAACTCAAATGAGTTCCGGGCAAGATTCCTGGCAAGGTTTTTTTGTATTACGTATTGCGTGCGGCTCAGGGAATGTCTTCCCCTTCCTGGCAGATGGCGTATGAGCTAGTCCACCACCGTAGCTCAGTAAAACCACGTGCCCTACGCGTTTCTTCCGATAACGGATTTCATCAGGGTAATGTCGTGTAAATGTGATGTTATATAATAAATTGTATTAACTGGTAAAATTATATACCTTTTGAAAACAAAAATATCTTCTCTATTCACGTTAAGGCTTTCCCTGGAGTTAATTACTAAATTGATATATTGTTAATATCAATATCAACTTTGTATGTTTTTAAAAAATATCCTTATGTAAACTTCTTATTCAAGTAATGAAAGGTCAGTTTAGGTTTTGTTTTTTCGATAAGAATATCCAATTATAGGATTCATATCTAACCTAATCTACAATTAAATAATGGTATATAAGTTATTGATCTATTTGGAACAACATTCCCTATTAGATACTTACCAAATATACTAGGTGATTTACTATGTGATCCATATGGGGTTAAAAAAGAATAAAACATGGTTTATATACATATAGATATCATCAACATTTCATCATGTGGAACTAGTATGTTCTTTATTCATTCATTTTTCATTTTTCATGGGGTTGAGGATCATAAGAGAACATCATGTCTAACAATGTGTATAAGTACAAGGTAGAAATCTAAATGATGATTTTTTGTCTCCTTTCCAAAACCAAGACTTTATGTCGTTTGCTTAATCTCCTCTATATATATATCAATATGTTCATAATATGTCTCCCAAAACGTTATATGTTTTATTATTGAGTTGTTATACTTTATAACAAGTTTGTTGTAGATTCTCTTTTAGTAATGAAGCAGCATTTATGTAGCTTCATTAATGTGTATGTTTATGTTTGCGGTTAAGATAACAATTTAGTAATGTGTTGTAGCAATCTTCCAATTTTCCTCAAGCCAATCAAACACGAGAGGTATATATATAAACTCTAGGTGGGGTATGAGGTAGCAGCCCCTGACAAAGCCACATTGGAGAAATGCGTAGGGCGGGCGTTTTTGAGCAGAGAGAGACAAGCTGACAAGCTGATCCCTTACAACGGAGCCGGAGCAGTGAATTTCCAACTACTGAGATGAGATCTCGCAAGAGCTGAGGTCACGTGATGCGGAAGTGACCGCGCGAGTCAGCTGGACTGGGAGCCGGCGTTCACGTACCACTGAGTGTGAGAGACTCATATAACAATCTCAAATGCTCTTTTATGACTCACAAAGTGTGAGTTAGATACCTATTCAGTTACTTTACTGATTTTATTATTAAAAGGTTTTACACTATATTGTTTTTCCTTTTATTCCCTACCTAATCCCTTGATGAGATCCGTCTGTAAGGCGTATTTCCTATATATAGGTGTACCGTGATTGCTGTGGAGTACTGTGTTTACAGTTAACTTGGAAAATGTGTAACTGTGTAACTGATCCCAGAGTGGATAAAAGGCATATACTTACTGAAATCACTGTAAGTGCATATCTCACCATTTTATTATTCAAATTGTTTGACATACTACCCTATGATATTTTCCTTTCTTCTTTCTTTCCCTGTTTATATGCGCCTAGGTTATTCTTTCCTATATATATATATATATATATATATATATATATACACTCTCCCCCAAAAAACTCAGTTATTCTACTTTAATTGGGGAGGGAAATCTGGAGATCTGTCTTGCAAACATTTACATAAAATGGTTACTTTGTCAATCTAGTCACTAGCCTGTCAGTTTAGTTCTGCCCCTTATTTTAACTCAAGGATAACCTTGAAAACCGGGCCTGTTTGCGGCCCTCGGGGACTGGAATTGTGCAGGTCTTGTGTACAGTAAGTAAAAACATTTCTTTATTAACACAAGTTAAAACACGCATTATCTCCTTTATTAAAGTACAGAAAGTCAAAACATTTACAGTAGGATGGTGTACAGAACAGTCAGTCAGGCCTGCACAACTCCAGTCCTCGAGTGCCACAAACAGGCCCTGTTTTAAGGATAACCTTGAAAACCGGGCCTGTTTGCGGCCCTCGGGGTCTGGAATTGTGCAGGTCTTGAGTATAGTAAGTAAAAACATTTCTTTATTAATACAAGTTAAAACACACAACATCTCCTTTATTAAAGTGCAGAAAGTCAAAACATTTACAAAAACATTTACAAAAAATAAACAATAGTTGAACAGTCACGCAAATTCGATCCCCACCAGATTGTCCTTCCAGGGCCGATGCCTTGTTTGGTGCAAAATGCCATTAATGGAGTCTCGAACGATTTTCATGAAAGGATCTGAAATTGAAAAATAGCGCCTCAATTCCTCCACAATAGTCCTTCTTACATTTACACGAAGGGCCCTTTTTTCGTGATTTTCTTCGTAGTTTACATTGTAGACCCACCTGCAGTACACCAAGTAGGACATGTGGTGCTTAAAAATTTACATGGCATACTTCTGAAGTAAACCAGCACTCATCACCCTATACTTATCTCTGAGTGCCGGTGGCAGCTCACGCAGGATGATGTCAGGCACCGTATCGATGCAAGCGTATGTAGGTTGGGTTCTGGGAGCGGGTGTTCTTCTGGGAGTGGGTGTGTTTGTGGTGGCGGGTGAGGGTAGGTTGTCTGGGAGGAAGCTTTCCTCCTGTCTTGGTCGCCGTGTTGTCTCCTGGCGTGGTCTCGACGGGGTTTTCATGTTATCCTCCTCTTCAACGGCATACATGTACACAAATTCTTCTGGTGGAGGGGGTGCGCTTGGTGTTGTAAGGCGGTTGAAGGTCCCATTCATCACATCCATGCCACCCTCCTGCTCCGGCGTCGGGGATACAGGGGCATGAACACTGAGCAAATTATGTATTCCCGCTATGTCAGTCTCTATCTGTCAATCCATCTTCTGCATCCATTGATCCATATTTAGCATGGTCTCTAAAAGCATATCTATCTTTACCAGCATAGTAGAGTTCCCGGGGATATCCACACTTAACCCATTCAGCATGCAGTCTAACGAGCTGATTCTTGTGCATGCGTGCTGTGGACATGTGGGTGGATGGGTGCTACAGAGAATGAGATGGGGGTACCATGGAGAGAAGCGGCAGCGTCGCCGAAGAAGGATGGAGGAGGTGACCTGTGGATTTCCAGGCGAGAAGCGGCAGCGTTGTCGAAGAGGAATGGAGAAAGCGACCTGTGGATTTCCGGGTGAGAAGCGGAAGAGTCGTCTAAGCGTTATGGAGAAAGTGACCCATGAATTTCAGGGACACCAGCGGCAGCGGCGTCGAAGAGCAGTGGAGAAGATGGGCTGTGGGTCTCCGGGAGAGCGGCGGCAGCGTTGTGGATGAGTAGTGGAGAAGATGGACTGTAGATTTCCGGGTGAGCGGCGGCAGAGTCGTCGAAGCGTTATCGAGGAAGTGGCCTGCGGGTTCGATGGGTTGGCTGCCATTTGTTTTGCATTGAGTGTACATCACCGAATTTCTTCTTGACATAATAAGGCTTATGTGTATTAAAACCCTTAGCTTTTGGGGTCAGCAGAAGGTTTTCTTTATTAGCCTTAGCCTGTCGCTTTGGCCTTGGCTTGGAAACGGCTGCCGCCTTTCGCTTTTCCTGTGTGATAGGCACGGCAGAGGCGAGTGGCTTCTTGCGTCCAAGAATCAGGGTTGATCCATGGAAGCAAATGGCACAATGCAGTATCTGAACAAGGTCAGGTTCAGATACAGATCATTGAGTGGGAGGCTATGCAAAGTGTGTAACCTTTTATGCATGGCGACGAGGTACATGTGTTGAAAGTGGGCATACTCTAATGTGAGTCATTAACGTATAAATACACCATCCATTTTGTGGATTCACTGCACATTGAACACACATCGACTAAACATCGAATATACATTCTTGTGTTTGTATTTCTTTCTACTTGCAGCAATGCCTGTTAAAAAGATTTCAAAGGCTCTCAGCATGATAATTAAGGAGACGTACACGAGCGGACACCGAATTGCAGATATCCAACGTTGGTTAGCTGCTTCTGGCCTCATTGTGCCATCAACCACCGTGTGCTAACATGCACACGGAAAAAACAAACAACGCACGAGGACACCAACGGTAACTAACGCGTAAGTATATTTATATAACTATATAATACATTATATCTATTATTATTTATATTGCAGCATATTAATAGAACTATATATTGTGTAGATCTATCTCATTTTATAGTTATTTCGGTATATTTATATAACTACAGTATATGTATTGTTTATATTGCTGCATATTAATAGAACTATATATTGTGTAGATCTATCTAATTTTATAGTTATTTCGGTATATTTATATAACTACAGTAATTAATACAGTATATCTATTATTGTTTATATTGCTGCATATTAATAGAACTATATATTGCGTAGATCTATCTCATTTTATACTATTTTTACTGTAAATGATGTGCTGTACTTGTGGCCTACTGCACTGTAATTTACCGGATTGTTGTTTTTCTGTACACTGTAGGGAGACAACTCTTCTGGTCGACAAAATAAGTTAAGAGAATGATGAGAAGAGTGCCTTAAGGGTCAAATACACTCTGCAGCTAAATCACAATCTCACTGTATCCGAGACCAGCATAAAGAAGATGAGACGCAGAATTGGATGGAAATATGGACGTGTGAGGTTAGTACTGGACAGTACAGGAGGTAAAAGTGTTGTTTAAGAAACTGTTTTGTACCTATATCATTATTCCTTGTCATTACAGAGCGTACCCTATGATAAGGGGCGTTAACAAGATCAAGAGAGTGGTCCAGGCCCAGGCATGGATCGACAGTGAAGAAACTTTCCAGGATTGCATCTTCACTGACGAGTCTACTGTTTCGCTGGAGAGATTTGCCACTTTTGCATTCCACAAAAAAGGTTGCATAGCTTTGAAGCCGCGTCCGAAACACCCAGTGAAGATGCATGTGTGGGGTGCCATCTCTAGATGTGGACCAGGATGCATCGTCATCTTTGAAGGTATTGTAAAATGTTTGTCACACGCTTTTGCCTTAGGCACTGTACTATACTAGTGTGCAGTTTTTTGAGCACTTTTCTTTTCTTGTTATAGGAATCATGAATAAAGCTTTTTTCGAAGAGAAAATTGTGCCTGAGATTGTGGAATACATCACACGTGAGTTCCCAGATGGTCACCATTTCTACCAGGACAACGATCTGAAGCACACCGCGTCAACAGCGCATATTCTTGAGCGCGGTATCAACTGGGTGAAAACGCCAGCGGAGTAAGTGCGGTAACCGTGTCTCATTTATTCCCACTGTTTTTACTGTGTACTGTATCTCTTTAGCTACACTGGCGACACACTTTATTTGAGCTCGGCTAGTCCCGCGAATTCGGGTATACTCGGGTGTATTGAGGTTTGTGACTGTTTTCTGCCCGAGTGCATTGCGTTATTTTCCCGGCAGGGATTGAAGCATTTTATTCCGGCTAGCTACAATACTGCAATGCCGTGTAAAAACACATGAGGGCGCTTGCTAGCTGTTCTCTTGAAGCCGTCCCCTATAGTGAATTGTAATGCAGTATATATACTGTATATATATATATATACTGTATAACAACAGCCCCTATAACCCCTAACATACAGTACTGTACACATACAGTACTGTATATGCACATACTGGGGGCGAGATGTGTTTGCAGCAGAGAGAGATCCGCTGCTCTCTCTGCGCAAACAGCGACACATTAAAAATTATTTTAAATACATTTTTATTTATAGTGTATATGTGCAGGGGGTCTCGGGAGCTGAACCGCACTGGTTTTAGGTCTGGGGACCCCCTGCTCCCCGAGATACAGGCCCCTTTATGAGGTGCCGGTATCCCTCTGCGTTAAAGGCCCCAATCACGTGACCGCGGCCTGTTAAACCAAGCAGAGCATAGGGATACCGGCACCCCCTAAAGGGGCCTGTATCTCGTGGAGCAGAGGGTCCCCAGACCTAAAACCAGTGCGGTTCAGCTCCGGAGACCCTCTGCACATCTACACTGTGAATAAAACACACACATCATTAAAGAATCATTCTTTACCTTAGCGGCTATGCGCTATGGTAAAGAAGCAGCATTTCTGTATTTTTAATAATATTGTACAGTGAGCAGGGGGTTCCCTGAGACAGAAATCTAAACTCAGGGGGCCCCCTGCTCCTGCACAATATTATTAAAAATACAGAAATGCTGCTTCATTACCATAGCGTATAGCCGCTAAGGTAATGAAGGGGTTAAGGCATAATAAACAATTAATACATTCAATACATATTTTTCATGTCTGTGTTAAAACTCCCTGCCTTCTCTCTAATCTATGTAAAAACCCCTCCCCCTATTCTCGCTTTTAAAACTCCCTGACTTCTCTCTAATCTATGTAAAAAACCCTCCCCCTATCCCCCTATTGTGTGTGTGCGCTAAGCTTCCCTGCAATCTATGTAAAAAAAACCTCCCCCTATTGTGTGTGTGTGTTAAATCTGCCTGGCCTGTGTTTCTGAGTGCAGTGTACTGTATGTAAATGTGGGGAGGGGGATCCCATGTAAATAACCACCCCCACCCCCGCTACCCACAATAAAACAAATCACACAGCATCCCCGCAATACATAAATAAATAAATAAATAAATACAAATAAATACATTTGAAATACATTTTTATTTATAGTGTAGATGTGCAGGGGGTCTCGGGAGCTGAAGCGCACTGGTTTTAGGTCTGGGGACCCCCTGCTCCCCGAGATACAGGCCCCTTTAGGGGGTGCCGGTATCCCTCTGCGTTTAAATGCCCCGATCACGTGACCGCGGCCTGTTAAACCAAGCAGAGGGATACCGGCACCCCCAAAAGGGGTCTGTATCTCGGGGGGAACGGGGTCCCCAGACCTAAAACCAGTGCGGTTCAGCTCCGGAGACCCTCTGCACATCTACACTGTGAATAAAACACACACATCATTAAAGAATCATTCTTTACCTTAGCGGCTATGCGCTATGGTAAAGAAGCAGCATTTCTGTATTTTTAATAATATTGTACAGTGAGCAGGGGGTTCCCTGAGACAGAAATCTAAACTCAGGGGGCCCCCTGCTCCTGCACAATATTATTAAAAATACAGAAATGCTGCTTCATTACCATAGCGTATAGCCGCTAAGGTAATGAAGGGGTTAAGGCATAATAAACAATTAATACATTCAATACATATTTTTCATGTCTGTGTTAAAACTCCCTGCCTTCTCTCTAATCTATGTAAAAACCCCTCCCCCTATTCTCGCTTTTAAAACTCCCTGCCTTCTCTCTAATCTATGTAAAAACCCCTCCCCCTATCCCCCTATTGTGTGTGTGCGCTAAGCTTCCCTGCAATCTATGTAAAAAAAAACTCCCCCTATTGTGTGTGTGTGTTAAATCTGCCTGGCCTGTGTTTCTGAGTGCAGTGTACTGTATGTAAATGTGGGGAGGGGGATCCCATGTAAATAACCACACCCACCCCCGCTACCCACAATAAAACAAATCACACAGCATCCCCGCAATACATAAATAAATAAATAAATAAATAAATACAAATAAATACATTTGAAATACATTTTTATTTATAGTGTAGATGTGCAGGGGGTCTCGGGAGCTGAACCGCACTGGTTTTAGGTCTGGGGACCCCCTGCTCCCCGAGATACAGGCCCCCTTAGGGGGTGCCGGTATCCCTCTGCGTTTCAAGGCCCCGATCACGTGACCGCGGCCTGTTAAACCAAGCAGAGGGATACCGGCACCCCCAAAAGAGGTCTGTATCTCGGGGGCAGGGGGTCCCCAGACCTAAAACCAGTGCGGTTCAGCTCCGGAGACCCTCTGCACATCTACACTGTGAATAAAACACACACATCATTAAAGAATCATTCTTTACCTTAGCGGCTATGCGCTATGGTAAAGATACAGCATTTCTGTATTTTTAATAATATTGTACAGTGAGCAGGGGGTTCCCTGAGACAGAAATCTAAACTCAGGGGGCCCCCTGCTCCTGCACAATATTATTAAAAATACAGAAATGCTGCTTCATTACCATAGCGTATAGCCGCTAAGGTAATGAAGGGGTTAAGGCATAATAAACAATTAATACATTCAATACATATTTTTCATGTCTGTGTTAAAACTCCCTGCCTTCTCTCTAATCTATGTAAAAACCCCTCCCCCTATTCTCGCTTTTAAAACTCCCTGCCTTCTCTCTAATCTATGTAAAACCCCCTCCCCCTATCCCCCTATTGTGTGTGTGCGCTAAGCTTCCCTGCAATCTATGTAAAAAAAACTCCCCCTATTGTGTGTGTGTGTTAAATCTGCCTGGCCTGTGTTTCTGAGTGCAGTGTACTGTATGTAAATGTGGGGAGGGGGATCCCATGTAAATAACCACACCCACCCCCGCTACCCACAATAAAACAAATCACACAGCATCCCCGCAATACATAAATAAATAAATAAATAAATAAATACAAATAAATACATTTGAAATACATTTTTATTTATAGTGTAGATGTGCAGGGGGTCTCGGGAGCTGAACCGCACTGGTTTTAGGTCTGGGGACCCCCTGCTCCCCGAGATACAGGCCCCTTTAGGGGGTGCCGGTATCCCTCTGCGTTTCAAGGCCCCGATCACGTGACCGCGGCCTGTTAAACCAAGCAGAGGGATACCGGCACCCCCAAAAGAGGTCTGTATCTCGGGGGCAGGGGGTCCCCAGACCTAAAACCAGTGCGGTTCAGCTCCGGAGACCCTCTGCACATCTACACTGTGAATAAAACACACACATCATTAAAGAATCATTCTTTACCTTAGCGGCTATGCGCTATGGTAAAGATACAGCATTTCTGTATTTTTAATAATATTGTACAGTGAGCAGGGGGTTCCCTGAGACAGAAATCTAAACTCAGGGGGCCCCCTGCTCCTGCACAATATTATTAAAAATACAGAAATGCTGCTTCATTACCATAGCGTATAGCCGCTAAGGTAATGAAGGGGTTAAGGCATAATAAACAATTAATACATTCAATACATATTTTTCATGTCTGTGTTAAAACTCCCTGCCTTCTCTCTAATCTATGTAAAACCCCCTCCCCCTATTCTCGCTTTTAAAACTCCCTGCCTTCTCTCTAATCTATGTAAAACCCCCTCCCCCTATCCCCCTATTGTGTGTGTGCGTTAAGCTTCCCTGCAATCTATGTAATAAAACCTCCCCCTATTGTGTGTGTGTTAAATCTGCCTGGCCTGTGTTTCTGAGTGTAGTGTACTGTATGTAAATGTGGGGAGGGGGATCCCATGTAAATAACCACACCCACCACCGCTACCCACAATAAAACAAATCACACAGCATCCCCGCAATACATAAATAAATAAATAAATAAATAAATACAAATAAATACATTTGAAATATATTTTTATTTATAGTGTAGATGTGCAGGGGGTCTCGGGAGCTGAACCGCACTGGTTTTAGGTCTGGGGACCCCCTGCTCCCTGAGATACAGGCCCCTTTAGGGGGTGCCGGTATCCCTCTGCATTTCAAGGCCCCGATCACGTGACCGCGGCCTGTTAAACCAAGCAGAGGGATACCGGCACCCCCAAAAGGGGTCTGTATCTCGGGGGGCAGGGGGTCCCCAGACCTGAAACCAGTGCGGTTCTGCTCTGGAGACCCTCTGCACATCTACACTATCAATAAAAATGTATTTTAAATGCATTTATTTATATTCATTTATTTATTTAGATTTATTTATTAATTGTGCTGCTGCTGCAAGTCCTAAACTCACACCAAGGGCCAAACACCCCCCTCACCCCCAATAAAAAAAATTCACGCACAGCAGCCCCACAATTAATAAATAAATCTAAATAAATAAATAAATACATGAAGAGAAATAAATATATACTGTATATATATACTGGATATATATACAGTATATATATAATAACAATCCCTATACTGTACATATACAGTATATACTGTGTATATTGACAAAAATGAGATATTAGGGGGTCTGGCATAACAACATAACAGCATTTAGGATGAAGCCATTTTGTGTGAATATTTCAATCCGCCATCTTGTCTTGTCTCTGTGAGTCTTAATTTCTGTGTTACATCTCTGTATAAACAAATGTGTGAAGCAGAGAAGGGAATTTTTTCGCTCCTAGCTAAATTTATTGACTCTTCCTCATCCAATCAGCTTCAAATTAAAAGAGTTAACAGGCTAAAAGTTATGAGAACCCATGAGATAAGCTTAGATTCTTGCAGTAGAACTTATTCTCATAACATATTGCTAGGCGACAGAATAGGCACATCCCATTTAACCCCAGAATGGTTTCTAGCTGACAGGCAGTTATACAATATTGTTATGTATTACTAAATGACATCGACTTTAATATTGTTATGTATTACAAAATGAGGTAATATTAGTGACGCGCAAGCCCCCATTGAGGGAGGACACTTTTTAGGATTTAGGGTATAAATATATGGCATACCATGTTTATTGTTTAGAGAGCTTTTGTTTTGAAGCTGTCTCCGTTGTGCACTTGACTTGAATAAATTCACGTGTTATTCTGTTTCAAAATAACCTCAGACTGTGTTTTTTATTTACGCTTTTCACAGATGGCGCAATCCTCATAGGGACTCAATATCATCGGAATCGAGCACCCGGATGAATCACTCCTCCATCACTCAAACCTGAGCGCTCATATGAATCAAGGTAAGGCTACCTGCATTTTTTAGACAAACAGCCTGATTAAATTGTTTTGAATGGTGCGTGGAGCTGATTTTTGAACGGTGTCTTATCTGATGTGACGAGTAAGAATCCCTAGCAGTTTCACGTGAATTTATTATTCTCTGTTCCTGTATTCATTTTAAAGTGTAAGAGTTGTTAAGAGTTGTTAGGGGCTAAGGTAAGAGTCCCATTAAAAGTTTTGGTGTTTTGGTGATGAGGGTGAGTGTTTGTGTGCTTAAATGGATTGTTTTCAGACCGTCCTGGGTTGTGATAAATATTTTTGTTGTCTGAGCAGGACGGGTCCCTGATTGTACATTTGCTCTGTTTTGTCATTTACATACCAAGTGAGTTATTCATGGATATCTGTTTAGAAGGTCTTATCTGTATTCATGTTATAAAAGTATAAGGTTTATCAGGACTGGGTTGGACCCGCTGAAGTGATTCAAGTTTTTCTTTGGTATAGTTATGGTGATAAAATGTGAGTGGGGAACAGTCTTGTGACAGGTTCTTATTTGCATATTTACACTATTCAGAACAATAACATGCCAAAAGAGTTGTACGTAATCAGCTTGCGTTGATTATTGTAACGCTAAATTGTACAGGTCAATTAACAGTTGATTGCTGTAGCCGAAGTATTGTACAGGTCAATTAAATTTGATTTCTGTAACCGAAGAAGTATTGTACAGGTCAATTAAATTTGATTTCTGTAACAGGGGAATAATGGGAAACCAAAAATTCTCACAGGATTGTGTGTCTGCAGACGAAAATAATAAAGAATGAATACAGAGAACAAGAAGAGACAATATAAATATGTTTTGTTGGCCAATGAAAAATACATGCAAGTTCAAATGAAAATACATGCAAGTTCAAATGAAAATACACATGCAAGTCCCAGTGAAAAACATGCCACCCCAATGAAAAAAAGTTTGTTTGCAATAAATTACTATAGAAGGAAGCGTGAACCTATGAGCAGCCGCACCGGTTTTCTTATTCGTAAGAATGCGAACGCAAGGGCTCATAGTGGAACCTTCTAACTTTCAGTAATCCCTGTGTGTCTGTGGCAGTATAAATCTTTGGATTTTATGAGGTTTTTGTGGCAAAGTCAAGCATGGCATGCCCGGCTGGCGGACACCGCAGAAATCAGTTGTGAATTTATAAGCTTTTCCTTCCATTTCCCCACATGCAATAAGTGGTTATAAATCATTTCCTGATATAAACTCAAGTTTCGGTGCCGGCAAGTAAAATTGTTGCGCCCTTAATGGAGAGTGGTTAGATGGATTTGATACCCTAATGAATTTTTCCTGAATGATTACCTGTGTGAAAGGTAAACCATGCTAAGTATCACATGTGTGCACAAATCACCATCCAAAAACTTGCAAGTACGTACGAAAACATGAATATTTTTTGCTCACAAAGAAATCAAATGTCTGCAAGAAAGAGAATCAAAATCGCAGCAGCATAGAGCGTGCCCCCACTTTTTTCTCCAGCACGAGGAATGTGCTAAGATACGAAAGTTAACTCAGAAAACTCCGGAGCATCAGAGTAGTTTTAAAGTCAGGTTATTTATGAGAATAAAGAAAGTGAAGGGAACTTTTATTAATTTAGTTGCAGGGTAAAATTGTGGGGTAATAGGGGAGAAATGTTTTTCTTTTATTTGTTTGTTATTTTTGTGATGTTGTGTGGCTGTGTGTGAGAGAAGTTTTTTGTATTGTGTGTGTTCTGTATTGTGTGTAACCAGTAAAAACACATTTCAATTTTATTTCTAGAGGATTAAGATGTTTGGGAATATTTTATGTTCAAAAATCTGGGTAAAAGATCATAAGCATTGTTTGAAGTATATATTGTATTGTATGTTTTCATGTGTATAATGCCATTAATATGCACAGCGCTTCACAGGAGTGGTGCACGTCGTAATCATATAGTTAGCAAAGGGTAAAGGTAAGAGGTCATGAAATAAGTGATCCAGACATAAAAGTAACATTAAGGAAGAGAAGTCCCTGCTCTGAGGAGCTTACAATGTAATTGGTAGGGAGGGAGAGCGTACAGAAACAGTAGGATTTGATTAGAAGCCAGGAGAGGAATTTCAGGAGGGGAAACGTAGAATCAGAGTTTAAAGAGTAGAGTGATTCTGGCAGCAGCGTTTGGGAGAGATAGTAGGGAAGACAGGTGAAAGTCAGGAAGCTGGGATAGCAGGGGATTACAGTAATCAAGATGGGAGAGAATGAGGGTCTGAATCAGAGTTTTAATAGTTGAGCAACAGAGGAACAGGTATATCTTTGTGATATTGTGGAGGAAAAAGCGACAGTTATAGAAATGTTTTGAATGAAAGAGGAGAATATGAGAGAGAAGTTGGGAGTGACCCCTAAGCAGTGTGCTTGAGCTACTGCATGGGAGATTCAAGAGTAATGTGGACGGAGATAATAGGGTCAGGTTTGGGAGGAAGTATGAGGAACTCTGTTTTTGCCATGTTAAATTTAAGGCAAAAGAGGGCCTTCCAGGATGAGATAACAGAGAGACATTCAGAAACTTAGGTTTGTATGGCAGGTGTAAGGTCAGGGGTTGAAAAGTAAATGAGGGTGTTGTCAGCATAGTGGTGATATTTAAACCTAAGAGATGTTATTAGGTCACCTAGAGAGAGTGTGTACAGAGAAAAGAGAAGAGTGTGGTCCACAGAGGCAAATGCTGCAGGGAGTAATAGGAGCAGAGTGTAATGACCTCTGTCTTGGGCAGCATATAGGTCATGAGTTATTGTAGTGAGAATTGTCTCCGTGGAGGGAGCAGTGCAGAAGTCAGATTGTAGAGGGTTAAGGAGAGAATGGGTGTTGAGAAAATGGAGCAAGCAAGAGAATACAAGACAAGTTCAGTACTTAAAGTAGAAAGACAGGTAGGGTCAAGCTTGCTATTTTTGAGTCATGGTATAACTATTACATGTTGGAAGGAGAATGGAAATGTAGCAGATTAGAGGGAGAAGAGGAGATCAACAGTGATGGTGACATTCTTTTCTGATACAGTGGAAAAAGAGTCAAGGAAAGCAGGAAGAGAGTAGGAAGCAAAGTAGGATAGGAGGAAAAAAGAGGGAATGTTCTGGTGTATGGATTCAACTCAGCAAAAGTCCTGAGGTGAGATGAAGGAAGAGTTAGTGAGGGTTAGACTTGTGAGTGTTGACTAATGGAGAGAAATAGGTGTGTGTAGCTTGAGAAAGGACAGAATTGCAACAGGATAGCATAAATTTGTAGTGAATTAAGTCAGTGAAACTATGAAAGTTAAAACAGAAGGCATTAAAAAGAACTGAGTGTAGGGAGATAGCATGAGCGTGTGGAGTTATTTGTGTGTTAAGAAGTTATATAAACCTTAGCTATATAAAAGCCCGTGGGTTAATTTTTGAGAGGCCATAAAAAATGTAGTTCTTAGGGCTCTGGATAAAGCTCCATGTATTTAAACTTTAAGCAAAAGTTCCAGTCCAATAATTATTATTTTTCAGGAAGAAGCCGTGGTGTGCCGTTATCTTATCTTTTCAGGGTCAATTGGCGAAACGCCCAGAAACAAAATGGCTCTTTGCCCGGAAACAAGTCTTATAGAAAATATTTTTTCTTTAGTCAGATGAATATGCAGAGTGTCTTTAAAATGATAAAGCTGACCGTGTGCTCAGCACTGTGCAAAGAGATTATGTAAAGTAAGACATTAGTGTGAAGTCTTATACAAAATCATTTGTCTATTAACTGAATGAGATGTATGTTATAACTTCTAACCATTTATTTTTTCCATAGGTGTACAATTTTATTATAAGCAGTAGTTATTGTTAAAATATTTGTAGAATGTTTTGCCAAAGTGGTGCATTGGGAGTCACCTCTCGTTTTTGGATATGTTCTAGGTATAGAGTTAAAGGACAGGTGATATATAGTGGAAAATACAGTTACATAAGTGAGCAGGGTATATATTATATGCAAGGCATTTCACATTTTTGCAGAATAGTTACAATGGAGTGTTTGGGGTGGAGGCCTGACTGGAATTGGCATGGGGCATTTGTCTTAGTATAGTAATTGTTTAATTGGGAGTGAACACATTTTTGTCCATGACTTCGGATAGTAGTGTATTGCAGTGTATGACTTTATATATATATAGCGTCAAAAATGTTCTCAGCACTTCATAAAGAATACAGTAGAGGGAATTATAATAGAATAGTAAGTGCAGCAAAATCAGACAATAGGAAAGGAAATCCCTGCCCTTAAGAGCTTACAATCTAAGGTTTGAGGGGAATTTACAGAGATAGCAGGTGAGGAAATAAGTGCTGTAGATGGTAGTGCTTGGCCACAATGGGTGTGGTAGGAGTGACTGTGTGTGAAATAATAGCCATGAGTGCAGGCTATTGGGATGTTTAATTTGTGGGGCAAGTTTTAAGGTTAGTTAGTATTTTATGAAAAGGTTGATACCATTTGCATCGGAGGAGATGACAGTGAGGCATGAATGAGAGCAAGTGTGTATGGGGAGAAGAGAGATTGGTCTGTAGTTTGAGACAGTGTTTTTGTCCCCACTTTTGAAGATTGGCACAGCTCTGGTAGTTTTCCAGGTCTTAGGGATATGGCCTGTAGACAGGATAGAGTTGATTATTGAAGCAATTGGTTTGACAATGGCTGAGGCCCAAAGCCTTAGGAACTTAGATTGTAGTACAGTCAAGTCCACATTAGC
Organism: Ascaphus truei; assembly: GCF_040206685.1. NCBI lineage: Eukaryota > Metazoa > Chordata > Amphibia > Anura > Ascaphidae > Ascaphus > Ascaphus truei. The sequence goes on along the minus strand of NW_027456748.1, from coordinate 341,188 downwards.
TGCTTAGTTTTAAATATGAGGAGCATTAATAGGAGATACCTCTGTCTATATGCGGAAGTTAAGACAGTAGTAAACACATTGATACAAGAATTTGTTCCTAGGTATAAATTATCTCCTTATGAGACACTTATGGGATGACTTATGACTAACAGTAGTTCAAAGGAACAAATTAAGGACCATCTATTGGTAATAAAACAATAAGTATTGTATGCCACTAATACATTTTTTGAGTCTCTCTAGGCATAAGGTATGATAAAAGTGCACCTACACGAGACGGAGTTAAAGGTCAAGTAGTTCCTAAACAAGCATGCTCCTCATCCCAGATGAAAGGGCCCGTACTAACCACCAATACAGCAATTAAAGTGGCAGAGTTCTTTCCCTGGATCCAAAGTACAGTAATGCTCATTCCAGCTCCACCAAAGACCAAAGTCACCTAAAGCACAGCCGCATCAAGTTAACGTTTGACGAGACATAAACTTTGACCGTTAACCAACGAGGAAAATAAGATACCAGGCAGAGGCCTGATCTTATCAGGAACATTTCATTTTTTCAAAGACTCAGAACATTTTATTTTTCAGAGACTCAATATTTTTATTCTTTAGAGTGTGTTTAAGTTAGAAATTTAAGGTGTATGTAGAATTGAGCCTTGATGGGAGGATTGGTTTCCTGGAAGCGTGGCTTGTGAAAGCTCTTGTATGTGTTTTGGCAGTACTCATCACTCTCTATGTATGTGTCATATGCAGCAAAACTTTGATCCAGAAGTGTGTTGCACCTCCACCGAGAGGAGGGGGTCACCCAGGGGGTGTGTCAGCCACAAGGAAAGGATCATAAGTCAGCCATGTTGACCATCGCAGACATCGTCTGTTCTGATATTCTGAGTGAATGATGTATACAATGCGTGCAGGGGTGAGGATCATGCATTTCGCTTCCACAGATACCAAACCCCTTCAATTCTCAGTAATAGCTAAAAATATATGATGATAGAGATAGATGCCATATCCTTTATCTAGCAACTGCATACCCAAAGAAAGGTTGCTTGCATAAAATAAGGTTTTTAGTATTATGTGTATAATTTCTGTATTTTCCCATTTTTTAAGGGAACCTCTTTAAAGGGTGTATCACACACTAGGAACAAGAATCAATTTATGGGTCAAGTGTCTCCACCAAACAATGAAACCTGTGTAAAAATGTATGTTCAGTCAGATAACAATTTACAGGAAGGATGTGGCCTTAATTTTGCAGTTTTTAATTTCATCATTAAACCAAGAACAGGTTCAGATCAGGCTTATGGCCTTACAAAACAGAATGGCTTTAGATTACATTTTAGCATCAAAAGGAGGTCTATGTGCCCTAATTAAAGAACAATGTTGTGTTTTCATCCAAGATCAGAGTGGCAAGGTACAACATGAGTTAGATAAGATAGAAGAAATTCAAGAAAGACTTAGACAGGAAGGTGACACAGACTGGGACCCTTTGGGGCTGACTGGATTGGTAGGATCACTAGGAGCGAAATTTTTGAATGTGTATGATTGTGATACTCGTTGTCATCTATGTTTGTGTTACGTTTGTCAAAGGCATGATCCACAAATGTGCTACCCCCTCTGCAGACATAATGCCATTGTTTGCAGAACCAATTTACAGCAGTCCCTTGAAGAAAGAAGATGCCAAGTACAGTGTTTTAACTCTGGACAAGAATTTGGCTGTAACGCCATACGAGACTATGACTACATTTGACAGGCACCCTCGTGCAATATCCTATACCCTCAAGCAGCATTATGAGATGATGGAGCACCCTTGTGCCTCCCAACGTGTTTCTGGACTAACATCATACCAATAATTCTAAAAAAAACAATGTTTTAAAGAATCAGAGGAGGGACTGACAAAGATGAGATATTAGGGGGTCTGGCATAACAACATAACAGCATTTAGGATGAAGCCATTTTGTGTGAATATTTCAATCCGCCATCTTGTCTTGTCTCTGTGAGTCTTAATTTCTGTGTTACATCTCTGTATAAACAAATGTGTGAAGCAGAGAAGGGAATTTTTTCGCTCCTAGCTAAATTTATTGACTCTTCCTCATCCAATCAGCTTCAAATTAAAAGAGTAAACAGGCTAAAAGTTATGAGAACCCATGAGATAAGCTTAGATTCTTGCAGTAGAACTTATTCTCATAACATATTGCTAGGCGACAGAATAGGCACATCCCAATTAACCCCAGAATGGTTTCTAGCTGTCAGGCAGTTATACAATATTGTTATGTATTACTAAATGACATCGACTTTAATATTGTTATGTATTACAAAATGAGGTAATATTAGTGACGCGCAAGCCCCCATTGAGGGAGGACACTTTTTAGGATTTAGGGTCTAAATATATGGCATACCATGTTTATTGTTTAGAGAGCTTTTGTTTTGAAGCTGTCTCCGTTGTGCACTTGACTTGAATAAATTCACGTGTTATTCTGTTTCAAAATAACCTCAGACTGTGTTTTTTATTTACGCTTTTCACAATATATATACTGTATACATATACTGTATATATATATATATATATATATAAGTATATATATAGATACTGTATATAGATATATACAGTATATAGATATATACAGTACACAGTATATATACACACAGATGATGAACAAATATACAAATACATGTAGAATGGTTATCAAAATCATACTGTCCTACAAATAACGCTTCTCTATACAGACAATAATAATAATCCATTTAATAATCCTAACTGATTTTACAATACTGTATAAAACATAACATTCCAATCCACACAGTACATTGCATTTACATTGTATAAATGATGCATAAAATCTATGCACCATATACATTCTGCAAATGAATGTTAACAATATAATTGCAAGCTACTCTACAAGTAAACACAAACACTTCCAAACAAGTCAACTATTTTAACCAATCAAGTAAACAAAAATCAATATATACTGTAAGTACCAACCAGAAAACACAATTTAAAACCAAAGCTAACCCTTACAATACCAAGGATTACATCTACAGTATCTAATTGTAAAAAACCTTATACTTTATACACAGCATTGCAATACAGTACATTCCCTGTATCTCCTTGCCTTCAGTGTAATCTGTTTAAAGCCCCCTCCCCCCTAATGTTTCTGTTAAACAGATTACACTGAAGGGAGAGAGATGTAAAGGCATAAAAAGCCCCCTCCCCCCTAATGTTTCTGTTAAACAGATTACACTGAAGGGAGAGAGATGTTTCTGTTACCAGTAAATCCCCCTCCCTGCTGTCAGTGCAGTGTATGTAAATGTGGGGAGGGGGGGGACCCAATGTGCATACTGTGAGGTCTAACCACCCTCACCCCCTACCCACATACCGTTACCCCACCCCCCATCCTGGCCATGGCCCCTCCGCTTCTGCAAAACAGACACAAAAATTAAAACATACAAAGTAATGTCCCCTAACCCCTTAATCACCATAGCGGTTATTAACCGCTACAGTCATGAAGGGGTTAACCCACCCTCACCCACCACTCGGGATGCCTACATACCCTCCCACACTAACCCCCCCCCATGAGGCCTAACCACCCAGTCAGTACCCACAAGGGAGGCCTACCCACATACCATTGGGGAACTCCCCCCACCCCCCACCCCCAGTCCCCGCAATCAAAACAATGCACAGCCCCACAATAAACAGCATTCTATTTATTAAATACATTACCCACCCCCTGTGCCCCCCTATAAATACAAGATTTATTCTTTTACATTCAGGGTCCATAACGCAGCCCCACGCTAGTCCCCGGTGGGCTGGCAGGGCACCTGGACAGACCTACAGTTTACCAGCAGCATTCCACAGGTTCTGGAGGCCTGCTGGTGGATCCTGCCAGCACCATGGCCCTCAGGTGGTCTCCTTGGGTCACCGTGGGACACAATTGGGTCCCCACGGTAGGCCCAAGGATGTCTGGGAGCCCCGGGTCAAACCCACAGGTGTCTGCGGGGCCTCGGGTGGTTCCCATGGGGGTCTGGGGAACTCACGGGTGCTCACTACGGGTCCGCGGTGCCCCCACAGAAGTGGGACCACACATCATCATCCCCGCACCTACGGGTCGGAGGTGCCCCCACAGAAGTGGGACCACACATCGTCATGCCTTCAAACTACGGGTCGGAGGTGCCCCCACAGAAGTGGGACCACACATCGTCATGCCCGCATGTGTCACCCGTGGAACCACCAGCCTGCTACCCTTTAGGATACCCGAGGATTCCCCGCGGGTGGTCTCCAGAGGTCCCACGCAAAACCACAGAATCAAACCCTGAATGTAAAAAAATAAACCAAAATAAACCTGGCCTATACATTCAATACATACACCCTACCCCCCAACACCTACAGTACAATAATGTGCAAAATAACTATTATCCAGATATGGATAATAGATTAATTGCCCATTATTAAAAACATTAACTAGCATACAGTATACAAATAAATAAAGTACTACTGACCTCATCAATACGAAGTGTCCGTTGCCAGCAAAATCCTTGTCTTGTCCACAACATACATAGCAAATACAAAGCCAATACATTGCAATTACATTCAGATATCAATTAACCCCTTAAACACCTTATCAGATAATAACCGCAAAGGTGATTAAGTGGTTAAGCCACACAGGCCCGATACCCACCCTTCACCCATGAATTTGTACTGTGGCTTCATCATGCAACTATATATATATATATATATATATATACTGTATATACTGCACCGACACACTTTATTCGAGCAAATACCCGGTATGTACCTGGCAGATACCTGGAATGCGCCGCTCCTCACCTCTGACAAGCCCCGTTGCATTTGCCTTCCCAGCCTGGGTTCATGCCTGGCTGATGGGCGGCTGATCTGTTAAATGATAATGATTAGGATTTAATAGGCTGCAATGCTTCGCGTGTCTACCAAATGGCATAAATTCATGAATTGTTATGCAGTATATATATATGTAGTGTGCAGTATTGCAGCCAACGGGAATAAAATGCTTCAATCCCTGCCGGAAAATAACTCAATGCACTCGGGCAGAAAACAGTCACAAACCTCAATACACCCGGGTATACCCGAATTCGTGGGACTAGCCGAGCTCGAATAAAGTGTGTCGCCAGTGTATATATACAGAGAGACAGAGAGAAAGAGAGAGAGAGAGATATATATACAGTATATATATATATATATATATATACACACGTTATATACACACCCATGATAAACCAATATACAGTACAAATAAATGTAGAAGGGTTATCAAAAGCACCGTCCTACAACCAAACACTTCTCCATACAGTACATACACACTAAATTAAAATCAATTTCCTTTAATATTCATAACTGATCTCTCAATCTAAATCAGCACTAAACCTCTGAAAAGCCATTTACTGTAAACAACTTACATTCCAATATACTGTAAATGATGCCTAAATATCTATGCACCATATACATTCTGCAAATTAATCAACCAAGTAAATAAAAATCAATTAGCAATCATTATTTACATCCCTAAACAATTCACACTCAATCACGAACAATGAAACCATTAACAGATTCACGCCTAGAGCAGAACAATTAAGCCTTTGAAAAATATAAGTACCGACAAAAATACAACCAAGGCTATCTATCCCTGACCTTCCTCAAACACACAATACAATACCAAGGAATACATCTATCTAATTTTAAAATACTCTGAACTCACAAAATAATTAAAAACACATCTAATCCAGCTTTTAAAACATCATCATTTCTTACCCTGAATGTATACTGTACAGTATCTCTCTCTAGACATATATACTGTACATACATACAGTGGCAAGAAATGATATACCACAAAAAAAAAAAACTACACATGTTAAAAAACCTTTTGAAAAAATTAACAAGTTAAATAAAATACATTTCTTTACTGTAGTTCACTTACCATTTCTTGCCCCCACCGATTCCCGTTGTGCAGCTTACTCACGAACCAATCCACGATCAGGAACCCATAAAATAATAAACCAGAAAATAATAAACATTAAACTAAAAATCCAAATCAATCCACGGGTCTTCTATCTGTAATCCATCTTCATCTGTGTTCTTCTTTCTTCTATCTCCTTCCAGCGGGGCGGGCGGGGTCTTCTCCCCGTCTGCGGCCACGCCCTGATCTTCTTTCTTGGCCGGAGGTCCTTCCTCCGCGGCGTCTGGATTCAAAATGAGACGACATAGGCTTTTAAAGGCCTATGACGTCACATTTTGCGTCATGGTTCCCACGGTCCTGATTGGGCCGTGAAAACCATGTGTTTTGGCCGACAAATATTAAAATGATGACGTCATCTTAAAGGCAATGAAAGCACAGCCAATCAGAATGGCTTTGCTTCAAATGCCTTTAAGGTGACGTCAGATTGCCGTGCATACATGGTACTAGAGCCAATCAGAGCGTGGGAACTTTATCCCTACTCTGATTGGCTCTGGTATACCATGTGTCAGGGGCTTGGGGGAGAAAGGATGTGACGTCAATGAAAACCTGACACATGGTACGGGAGCCAATCAGAGCGTGGGAACTCCATCCCTACTCTGATTGGCTCTGGTATACCATGTGTCAAGGGCTTGGGGGAGAAAGGATGTGACGTCAATGAAAACCTGACACATGGTACGGGAGCCAATCAGAGCATGGGAACTCCATCCCTACTCTGATTGGCTCCCGTACCATGTGTCAGGTTTTCATTGACGTCACATCCTTTCTCCCCCAAGCCTCTGACACATGGTATACCAGAGCCAATCAGAGTAGGGATAAAGTTCCCACGCTCTGATTGGCTCTAGTACCATGTGTGCACGGCAATCTGACGTCACCTTAAAGGCATTTGAAGCAAAGCCATTCTGATTGGCTGTGCTTTCATTGCCTTTAAGATAACGTCATCATTTTAATATTTGTCGGCCAAAACACATGGTTTTCACGGCCCAATCAGGACCGTGGGAACCATGACGCAAAATGTGACGTCATAGGCCTTTAAAAGCCTATGTCGTCTCATTTTGAAGCCAGACGCCGCGGAGGAAGGACCTCCGGAGAAGAAAAAAGACAAGGGCGTGGCCGATTTTGGATAGAAGACCACGCCCTGCCCCGCCTGGAAGGAGATAGAAGAAAGAAGAATACAGATGAAGATGGATTACATGTAGAAGACCCGTGGATTGATTTGGATTTTTAGTTTAATGTTTATTATTTTCTGGTTTATTATTTTATGGGTTCCTGATCGTGGATTGGTTCGTGAGTAAGCTGCGCAACGGGAATCGGTGGGGGCAAGTAATGTTAAGTGAACTACAGTAAAGAAATGTATTTTATTTAACTTGTTAATTTTTTCAATAGGTTTTTTAACATGTGTAGTTTTTTTTTTTGTGGTATATCATTTCTTGCCACTGTATGTATGTATGTACAGTATATATGTCTATAGAGATATACTGTACAGTATACATTCAGGGTAAGAAATGATGATGTTTTAAAAGCTGGATTAGATGTGTTTTTAATTATTTTGTGAGTTTAAAGTATTTTAAAATTAGATAGATGTATTCCTTGGTATTGTATTGTGTGTTTGAGGAAGGTCAGGGATAGATAGCCTTGGTTGTATTTTTGTCGGTACTTATATTTTTTCAAAGGCTTAATTGTTATGCTGTAGGCGTGAATCTGTTAATGGTTTCATTGTTCATGATTGAGTGTGAATTGTTTAGGGATGTAAATAATGATTGCTAATTGATTTTTATTTACTTGGTTGATTAATTTGCAGAATGTATATGGTGCATAGATATTTAGGCATCATTTACAGTATATTGGAATGTAAGTTGTTTACAGTAAATGGCTTTTCAGAGGTTTAGTGCTGATTTAGATTGAGAGATCAGTTATGAATATTAAAGGAAATTGATTTTAATTTAGTGTGTATGTACTGTATGGAGAAGTGTTTGGTTGTAGGACAGTGCTTTTGATAACCCTTCTACATTTATTTGTACTGTATATTGGTTTATCATGGGTGTGTATATAACGTGTGTGTATATATATATATATATATATATATATATATATATATATATATATATACTGTATATATATCTCTCTCTCTCTTTCTCTCTGTCTCTCTGTATATATATACAATATATATATATATAGTTGCATGATGAAGCCACAGTACAAATTCATGGGTGAAGGGTTGGTATCGGGCCAATGTGGCTTAACCCCTTTATTACCTTTGCGGTTATTATCCGATAAGGTATTTAAGGGGTTATTTGATATCTGAATGTACTTGCAATGTATTGGCTTAGTTTTGGCTATGTATTGTGTGGGCAAGAGAAGGAAGGCGCTGACGTCGGACACTTCGTATTGATGAGGTCAGTAGTACTTTATTTATTTGAATATGCTAGTTAATGTTTTTAATAATGGGCAATTAATCTATTATCCATATCTGGATAATAGTTATTTTGCACATTATTGTACTGTAGGTGTTGGGGGGGAGGGTGTATGTATTGAATGTATAGGCCAGGTTTATTTTGGCATATTTTTTTTACATTCAGGGTTTGATTCCGTGGTTTTGCATGGGACCTCTGGAGACCACCCGCGGGGAATCCTCGGGTATCCTAAAGGGTAGCAGGCTGGTGGTTCCACGGGTGACACATGCGGGCATGACGATGTGTGGTCCCACTTCTGTGGGGGCACCTCCGACCCGTAGTCTGCGGGCATGACGATGTGTGGTCCCACTTCTGTGGGGGCACCTCCGACCCGTAGGTGCGGGGCTGATGATGTGTGGTCCCACTTTTGTGGGGGCACCGCGGACCCGTAGTGAGCACCCGTGAGTTCCCCAGACCCCCATGGGAACCACCCGAGGCCCCGCAGACACCTGTGGGTTTGACCCGGGGCTCCCAGACATCCTTGGGCCTACCGTGGGGACCCAATTGTGTCCCACGGTGACCCAAGGAGACCACCTGAGGGCCATGGTGCTGGCAGGATCCACCAGGAGGCCTCCAGAACCTGTGGAATGCTGCTGGTAAACTGTAGGTCTATCCAGGTGCCCTGCCAGCCCACCGGGGACTAGCGTGGGGCTGCGTTATGGACCCTGAATGTAAAAGATAAAATCTTGTATTTATAGAGGGGCACAGGGGGTGGGTAATGTATTTAATAAATAGAATGCTGTTTATTGTGGGGCTGTGCATTGTTTTGATTGTGGGGACTGGGGGTGGGGGGTGGGGGGGGTTCCCCAACGGTATGTGGGTAGGCCTCCCTTGTGGGTAGTTAGTGGGTGAGGGTTGAGGGTGGTTAGGCCTCACGGGGTGGGGGGTTAGAGTGGGAGGGTATGTACAGTAGGCGTCCCGAGTGGTGGGTAAGGGTGGGTTAACCCCTTCATGACTGTAGCGGTTAATAACCGCTATGGTGATTAAGGGGTTAGGGGACATTACTTTGAAAGTGTTAATTTTTTTCTCTGTTTTACTGTACAGCAGTAGCAGCGGAGGTTGCCATGGGTAGTGGGTAGTGTATTGAATGTATTTATTGGTTATTGTGCCTTAACCCCTTCATTATCTTAGCGGCTATACGCTATGGTAATGAAGCAGCATTTCTGAACTTTTAATAATATTGTGCAGGAGCAGGGGGTCCCCTGAGATTAGATTTCTGTCTCAGGGAACCCCCTGCTCACTGTACAATATTATTAAAAATACAGAAATACTGCTTCTTTACCATAGCGCATAGCCGCTAAGGTAAAGAATGATTCTTTAATGATGTGTGTGTTTTATTCACAGTGTAGATGTGCAGAGGGTCTCTGGAGCTGAACCGCACTGGTTTTAGGTCTGGGGACCCCCTGCTCCCCGAGATACAGGCCTCTTTAGGGGGTGCCGGTATCCCTCTGCTCTGCTTGGTTTAACAGGCCCGGTCACGTGATCGGGGCCTTTAACGCAGAGGGATACCGGCACCTCATAAAGGGGTCTGTATCTCGGGGGGCAGGAGGTCCCCCGACCTGAAACCAGTGCGGTTCAGCTCCCGAGACCCCCTGCACATCTACACTATAAATAAAAATGTATTTCAAATGTATTTATTTGTATTTATTTATTTATTTATTTATTGCGGGGATGCTGTGTGTGATTATTTTTTATTGTGTGTAGCGGGGGTGGGTGACGGGGTTTATAAATGTGAGTTTATAAATAAAATAAAGAATATTATTTCTAGGGGCCTTAGAACAGAAGTTCCCACGCCAATTTCGCGCTCATTGCTCTTTTGTTACAATGTTGCTGGTCTTGCGGCTTTGCAGTCTGGCAGCAAAAAGCAGTTTGTAGTACTGAGTGTGAGATAAATTAACCAGTTCTTTTATTGCTGTAGTCGCCACCAAAAACTTTTATTTACAAATACAGTACAAAGACCGTGCAACACACAACAACATACAGTATCTTTGTTTAAGTACAGCAGGTACTGTAGGTTAAAACAGCACAATATTACAGTATGGTCTCACTGAACGTCCTCCCCATTTTCCATCCATGGCCGATGCCTTGCATGGTGCAAAACGCCGTTAATGCAGTCTCTAACGGTTCTCATTACAGGATCTGTAACAGGATAATAGCGCTGCATTTCTTCCACAATATTTTTCCTTAAATTAGCAGGAAGGGCCTTTTTATGGCGATTCCCATCGTAATTTACTTTGAACACCCACTCGCAGTACAATGTGTAGGGAACATGGTGTTTAAATATGATCAAGGCATACTTGTGTGGTATACCAGCACTCCTCACCCTATACTTCTCCCTCAGCGCCGGTGGCAGATCGCACAGGGAGATGTCGGGCACAGTTTCTATGCGAGCGGGTGTAGGAGGTCTTTTGGGAGCGGGTGTACTTGAGGCGACGGGCAATGGTAGGGTGTCTGGGAGGAAGCTTTCCTCTGGTAGTGGTCGCCGGGTTGTCTCCTGGCGTGGTCTTGACGGGGTTGTCATGTCCTCCTCAATAACATAGTACACTGCATCTTCTGGTGGTGGGGGTGTGCTTGGTGATGGACGGGGGCCGAAGGTCCCATTCATCACATCCATGTCACCCCCCTGCTCCAGCATCGGGGAAACTGGGGCATTAACACAGAGCAAATAATGTATGCCCGCTATGTCAGCCTCTATCTTGTCCATCCGTTGATCCATCCGTTGCTCCATATGTAGCGTCCGTTGCTCCACATGTAGCACCGACTCCAGAAGCAGATCTAGCTTTGCCAGCACAATAGAATTCCCGGGGAGATCCAAAGTTAGCCCATTCAGGATCCAGTCTAACGAGCTGCTTGTGCATGGCATCTGGAGATCTGGGGGGATGGGTGCAATGGAGGATGAGATGGGGGTTCCCTGGAGAGAAGCGGCATCGATGGAGAGTGGAGGAGGTGACCTGGGGATGCCCGGTACAGGAGAAGCTGCAGCGTCGTCGAAGAGGGATGGAGAAGGTGACCGCTGGATTTCCGGGAGAGAAGCAGAGTCATCCAAGAGCAAAGGAGAGAGTGACCCATGGATTTCAGAGGCAGCAGCATCTTCAGATGGAACCGGAGAAGATGGGGGTGGAGAAGCCGGGCTGAAGATTTCCGGGACAGCTACAGCAGAGTCGTCGAAGCTTATGGGAGCAAGTGGTCTGCGGATTCGGTGAGTTGGCTGCCATTCGTCTTGCGTACCGAGCACAGTACCGTATTTCTTCTTCACATAATAAGGCTGACGTGTTTTAAAACCCTTAGCCTTTGGGGTCAGCAGAAGGTTTTCTTTATTGGCCTTAGCCTGTCGCTTTGCCTTTGGCTTGGAAACAGTAACTGCCTTTCTCTTTTTCAGTGTGGCAGGCACAGCAGAGGTGAGATGGTTCTCGCGTCCATAGAACCGGGGCTGCTCCATGTAAGCGGGAGGCACAATGCAGTATCTGGACAATGGCTCAGATAAAGATCAGCAAGTGGTGGGCTATGCAACGTGTACAACCTTTTATGCATGGCGGCCAGGTACAGGTGTTGAAAGTGGGTGGTCTGTAATGTGAGTCATTAACATATAAATACACCATCCATTTTGTGGATTCACTGCACATTGAATACACATCGACTAAACATCGAATACACATTCTTGTGTTTGTATTTCTTTCTACTCGCAGCAATGCCTGTTAAGAAGATTTCAAAGGATCTCAGCATGGGAATGAAGGAGATGTACACGAGCGGAAAACGAATTGCAGATATCCAGCGCTGGTTAACTGCTTCTGGCCTCGTTGTGCCATCAAACACCGTGTGCTATCATGCACACGGAAAAAACAGAGACCGCAAAAAGGCACCAAGGGTAACAAATGCGTAAGTATATTTATAAAACTTAACCAAAAAAAATATAGAAAACTGTAGTGTACATCTACAGTATACCGTATTTATATAGTATATTTATTATATTACAACAGTATATAGTGTATGTGTGGTCAATTTATATTTTTTGTGCAGCAGTATACACTTTTGTTATATTGCAATTCATCTTACAACGGAATATACAGTATATGATGTGTATTTATTATGATATAACAACTGTATACCGTATTTATATAGTATATTTATATTACAACAGTATATAGTGTATGTGTGGTCAATTTATATTTTTTGTGCAGCAGTATACACTTTTGTTATATTGCAATTCATCTTACAACGGAATATACAGTATATGATGTGTATTTATTATGATATCACAACAGTATACCGTATTTATATAGTATATTTATTATATTACAACAGTATATAGTGTATGTGTGGTCAATTTATATTTTTTGTGCAGCAGTATACACTTTTGGTATATTGCAATTCATCTTACAACGGAATATACAGTATATGATGTGTATTTATTATGATATAACAACAGTATATTTATATAGTATATTTATATTACAACAGTACTGTATACTTTGTCTATTTATATTTATAGTACAGCAGTATACATTTTTGGTATATTTATATTTACTGTATATTACAACATTACATGTACAGTATACAGTATACATTTTATATTGCTGCATATTAATGAAACAATATAATTTCTTTGCATTGTAGGGAGACTACTCTTCTGGTGGACAGAATAAGTGAGGAGAATGATGAGAGGAGCGCATTAAGGGTTAAAAACACTCTGCAGGAAAAGCACAATCTGACTGTATCCGAGAGCAGCATAAAGAAGATGAGACACAGAATTGGATGGAAATATGGACGTGTGAGGTTAGTACTGGACAGTACAGGAGGTACTGTAAAGTAAAAGTGTTGTTTTGCAAACTGTACTGCGCTGTGACGCTAAATTTTTTTATTCATTGTCATTACAGAGCGTACCCCATGATACGGGACGCAAACAAAATCAAAAGAGTGCTACAGGCCCAAGCATGGATCGACAGCGGTGAGACTTTCCAGGATTGCATCTTCACTGATGAGTCTACTGTGTCGCTGGAGAGATTTGCAAGATTTGCGTTCCACAAAAAAGGCCGCATAACTTTGAAGCCGCGGCCAAAACACCCTGTGAAGCTGCATGTGTGGGGTGCCATCTCTAGGCGTGGACCGGGATGCATTGTCGTCTTTGAAGGTACAATTTCTCAAATATAATGCCGCCTAATGCACTGTACTTGACTAGTGTTGCCTTACCGTATGCACTGTACTGTACTATTGAGCACTTTTCTTTTCTTGCTATAGGAATCATGAATAAAGATTTCTTCCAAGACAACATTGTGCCCGTGATAGTGCGATACATCAGACGTGACTTTCCCAATGGGCATCGCTTCTACCAGGACAACGATCCCAAGCACACCGCGTCGACGGTGCATATCCTTGAGCGCGGCATCAACTGGGTGAAGACGCCAGCGGAGTAAGTGCAGTAGACCGTGTCCCATTTTTGTTCCCCACTGTTTTTACTGTGTACTGTATCTCTTAAACTAATTGTCCTTTCTTTCCAATCACAGATCGCCAGACTTCAATCCGATCGAAATGGTCTGGCATCAGCTGAAGGACCACATCCGTAAAGTGGTGAAACCCTCCAAGAAAGACGAGTTGTATAAAGCCATAATGAGTTTTTGGAACAATTAACTCACCGTGGAACGCTGCAATAAATATATAGACCATATTGCCACTGTGTTGCCCATTGTCATCGCGTGCAAGCATCAGGAAAGTAGTACAGTGCTGTAGTATTGTACAGTAAGTACAGTATGATACAGGTAAGTATGGTACAGATTTTTTCTTTCCCAATAGTCAGAGTATACAGTAGTTCCAGTATACAGTACAGTAGACTAGTTTGACAGTACTACAGTAACTGCCTACTAACTGCTCCATTTTTTTCATTCCAGAGAAAGCTGCACCAGCCACCTACTGTACAGTAGTTCTACCATAATACAGTACGCACATACAGTACAGTACAGTAACTGAACAAAGATTTGTTTTCTTGTCGTTCCAGGAAAAAGGGTGCCCAAGGGGGAGGTGGGGGCGTTGTGTTCCGTCAAATCTGCTTGTGCAGTCAAATGTACAGTATATAAACAGCAGTAATGATGTACACAAAACCTCTCCTCTCTCAATGAACTACTGTACCGCAGACACAATGAGGATACTGTTATGAAGGGAAAAAGAACAGGATGGGTTATTTAACATTATACTGTGCAATATTTATACTGTATATTTATATATACTGTATTTTTATTCTAAAGGTATTCTAAAGTATATACTGTACTGTATGAGGACCTGGTGACTTTCAACCCTCTCAGACCCACAGAACGGATTATTTCACATTACTGTATATTTATCCTGTATATTTTCAGTAATTTAGAAGCAGTGGCTGTTCTGAACAGAACAGTTACTGTAAGCAAACGGATGCACATCAGATTTACATTTCCAATTCGAGAGGGGATTTTTCCAAAGCAGGCAGGCCTCCCTCTAAGGGAGGGGGATGGTGGGATCAGATGCTGGCTGGCCTCCTGCTGAATCTTGTTACCGTACCCAGCCCAGGGGCAGATTAACAAAACAATGGCTTGGATTGGATTAGCCAGACGATTGACTCTTGGCCAGGGAGGGATTAAAAACTCTAAGGGAGGGGGTGGGGTGGCTGAAATAGCTGGGACTGTACTGTCGTAGTATTTCCAAAGGCAGGTCACCCTAATAATTGCATGAATAAACCCCCAAAGACAAGGCCCAAATACAGTACAGTATACTGTATACTACATATACAGTACAGAGCTGTATACTGTATTATAAATAAATAATCATACAGTACTGTACAGTATGTATTATTGTGTGTTGAGGTTTTGAATTGCTGTTAACTTGAAATGTTTCACCATTGTATTGTACTGTATTTGTAAATAAAAGTTTTTTGTGGCGACTTCAGCAATAAAAGAACTGGTTAATTTATCTCACATAAAGTACGTGAATACGACCGCAATCACCATTGTAAATGGGTGCATAGGATGGAACGACAGGTGCTAAAGGGGTATAAATATGATATTTATCAGTGTTGATCAAAGAGAGTTGATCAGAAGGATTCCCCTTATAAAGTATACAGCACTCTATTGTCATTCATACAGTATAATAAAGGGTAGACAACAAATGGTCTTGCAGTATATTACTACAAATCTGTCAGGTTGACCAGAATCACTGCGGATATCGGAAAATAATACAATTTTATTAATTCTACAGTACATACAGTAGATACTTAAAAACACATATACTGTACATTGTTACAAATCCCTTTTGTGGCTGTGTTTTTAAGTATCTATGTAGAATTAATAAAATTGTATTATTTTCCGATATCCGCAGTGATTCTGGTCAACCTAACAGATTTGTAGTAATATACTGCAAGACCATTTGTTGTCTACCCTTTACTATACTGTACTGTATGACTGACAATAGAGTGCTGTATATAAGGGGAATCCTTCTGATCAACTCTCTTTGATCAACACTGATAAATAATTTATCTCACACTCAGTACTACAAACTGCTTTTTGCTTGCAGACTGCAAAGCCGCAAGACCAGCAACATTGTAAAAAAAGAGCAATGAGCGCGAAATTGGCGTGGGAACTTCTGTTCTAGGGCCCCTAGAAATAATATTCTTTATTTTATTTATAAACTCACATTTATAAACCCCGTCACCCACCCCCGCTACACACAATAAAGCGGGCACTCAGAAACACAGGCCAGGGAGATTTAACACACAACAGGAGGAGGTTTTTTTTTACATAGATTGCAGTGAAGGTAGGGAGGTTTCAAAGAGAATAGGGGAGGGGTTTTTACATAGATTACAGTGAAGGTAGGGAGGTTTCAAAGAGAATAGGGGAGGGGTTTTTACATAGATTACAGTGAAGGTAGGGAGGTTTCAAAGAGAATAGGGGAGGGGGCTTGTTTGTTGTTTATTGCAATACTTCAATGTGTGTATAATGTACAGTATAATGTTTTTTACAATTAGATACACTGTAGATGTAATCCTTGGTATTGTAAGGGTTAGCTTTGGTTTTAAATTGTGTTTTCTGGTTGGTACTTACAGTACAGTATATATTTATTTCTCTTCATGTATTTATTTATTTATTTAGATTTATTTATTAATTGTGGGGCTGCTGTGCGTGAATTTTTTTTATTGTGGGTAGCGGGGATGGGGTGAAGGGGGTATTAGACCCCCCCACCCACCCCCACTACCCACAATAAAAAAAATTCACACACAGCAGCAGCAGCAGCAGCAGCACTATTAATAAATACATCGAAATAAATAAATAAATAAATGAATATAAATAAATACATTTAAAATACATTTTTATTGATAGTGTAGATGTGCAGAGGGTCTCCAGAGCTGAACCGCACTGGTTTTAGGTCTGGGGACCCCCTGCTCCCTGAGATACAGGCCCCTTTAGGGGGTGCCGGTATCCCTCTGCTCTGCTTGGTTTAACAGGCCACGATCACATGATCGGGACCTTTAAACGCAGAGGGATACCGGCACCTCATAAAGGGGCCTGTATCTCGGGGAGCAGGGGGTCCACCGACCTGAAACCAGTGCGGTTCAGCTCCCGAGACCCCCTGCACATGTACACTATCAATAAAAATGTATTTAAAATGTATTTGTTGTCATTTATTTATTTATTTAGATTTATTTATTTATTTTTTGGCGGCTGCTGTGTGTGAGTTTTTTTTTATTGTGGGTAGCGTAGGTGGGTGAAGGGGGTATTAGCCCCAACAGTGGTTTGTTTAGGGCTTGCGGGTGGGTAGCGGGAGGGTTTAACCCCTTCATGACAGTAACGGTATTAACTGCTACGGTCGTGAAGGGGTTAAGTGCACCCGCAACCCCCCCGCAAGTCCTAAACTCACACCAAGGGCCAAATACCCCCCTCACCCATCCCCGCCACCCACAATAAAGCGGGCACGGGGGGTTAACCCCTTCATTGCCTTAGCTGCTATCCGCTATGGTAATGAAGCAGCATTTCTGTATTTTTAATAATATTGAGCAGGAGCAGGGGGTCCCCTGAGTTTAGATTTCGGGCTCAGGGAACCCCCTGCTCACTGTACAATATTATTAAAAATACAGAAATGCTGCTTCTTTGCCATAGCGCATAGCCGCTAAGGTAAAGAACGAGTGTTTATTTACTGTATATACTGTATGTGTTTTATTTATAGTATAGATGTGCAGAGGGTCTCCGGAGCTGAACTGCACTGGTTTTAGGTCTGGGGACCCCCTGCTCCCCGAGATACAGGCCCCTTTAGGGGGTGCCAGTATCCCTCTGCTCTGCTTGGTTTACTGGTCGCGCTCACGTGATCGGGCCCTTTAAATGCAGAGGGATACTGGCACCCCCTAAAGGGGCCTGTATCTCGGGGAGCAGGGGGTCCACCGACCTGAAACCAGTGCGGTTCAGCTCCCGAGACCCCCTGCACATGTACACTATCAATAAAAATGTGGATCTCTCTCTGCTGCAAACACATCTCGCCCCCAGTATGTGCAGTAATTTACTGAACATGTACTGTAGAATAAATGCATAGTTTTATTTATTCGGGTTTATTACACAGTATACTGTTCGGCCGGAAAACATCAGCATACAGCACAATATTATCCATCGAAATCCCCCCATTAGCCGTTTTCTTTTCTGAGGAAAAACAAAATGAAAAGTTTTAATGTAAAGTAATGGTCAGCCCCATAAAGAAGTACCCAGCCAGCCCCACCAATATAATACGGCAACAATACAGTACTCACCATACTATTTCCCATTCAGCTTGCGCCGGCGCCGGTCCACTGCTAGTACAGCTTTCTTCATCACCCACGTCGATAGTTTGCAGCGGGACTAGCCCACCTGTAGTCAGCAGGTGAGGCGGGAAATCGCTTAGGTACATGCAAGCTTCATCAAAACTGGCCGCGAAATCCGACTCTGTCTCAGGGTTGTCACTGACAGTGGGACCGTCATTGGAAGCCGGTGCTGGTGCTGGTGCTGGTGCATTGCTTGGCAGGGACTGTCGCTTCTTAGTTTGTTTTAACACGACCCTTCGCCTTTTGCCGCCTCCATGATCATAGATACGGGAAAAACCCTGTGACACACACCAATACCCTCCAACAAATTGGGGCTCAATACGGTGAAAACAGGGGTCACTACATAACCTTTTCCTTATTGCACACTTCCACAAATGAGGAGTTGGCGAAAATTTGTAAAAGTCATAGTTTTTGATAAAATACTGATAAATTTGAACAACTGTTGCCATCTTATCCTCTGTTGCATTAATAGCGGCCCATATCAAATAAGCATAACTTCTGTCAGGTTTTTGGAACACGGGCTGCACTTGAACACTCATGGTGGGTCTCTGGAGAATAGTGTAACTGAAACAGGTCTTTGTCTTTATTTAATATGTAAAGCCTAAATTGATACATTTTTGCAACTCTTCCTTCAGTCTCAAGGCCAAGGCCAAGTTACTGTACAATGGCACACTATGGTACAGTATATTTTTTAAACGAAACAACTGCAAGCCCACACATTACTGATTCGGCGCTTTACAAGTCAGGAGTTTATGCCATCTGGTGGACACGCGAAGCATTGCAGCCTAGTAAATCCTGATCATTATCATTTAACACATCAGCCGCCTGTCAGCCAGGCATGAACCGTGGCTGGGAAGGCAAACGTAACGCAGCATGCAAGAGGTGAGCAGCGGCGGATTCCAGGTATCTGCCAGGTACAAACTGGGCATTTGCTCAAATAAAGTGTGTCGCAGCAGTAATTGTCTTTTTTTTCCCCCTCCTCCAATGACAGATCGTCAGACTTCAATCCTATCGAAATAGTCTGGCATCAGCTGAAGGACCATATCTGAAAAGTCGTGAAACCCTCCAAAAAGGATGAGTTGGCGCAAGGCATAATGAGTTTTTGGAACGATGTACTCACCATGGAATGATGCAATAAATATATTGACCATATTGCGACTGTGTTGCCCATTGTGATCGCGCGTAATGGGCAAGCATCAGGAAGGTAGTATGGAATAGTACTGTACTGTAGTATTGTAAGTACAGTATGATACAGGTAAGTATGGCACAGATTTTTTTCCCCCTGAGAGAGCAGCACTAGCCACCTGGTTACAAAGTATTTAACAGTACAGGCATACCCCGCATTAACGTACGCAATGGGACCGGAGCATGTATGTAAAGTGAAAATGTACTTAAAGTGAAGCACTACTTTTTCCCACTTATCGATGCATGTACTGTTCTGCAATCGTCATATATGTGCATAACTGATGTAAATAACGCCTTTGAAACAGGCTCTATAGTCTCCCCGCTTGCGCACAGCTTCAGTACAGGTAGGGAGCCGGTATTGCTGTCCAGGACGTGCTGACAGGTGCATGCGTGAGCTGCCATTTGCCTATTGGGCACTATGTCCTTACTCGCGAGTGTACTTAAAGTGAGTGTCCTTAAAGCGGGGTATGCCTGTAGTCACAGTATACAGTAGTTCCAGTATAGACTAGTTTGACAGTACTAACTGCATACTGTTGTCAAATATGGAGTAGCTATACAGTACACAATGCCATAATATGCACCTACTGTAACTGCTCAATTTTTTCTTTCCTGAGAGAGCAGCACCAGCCAACTGGTTGCAAAGTATTTAACAGTGGTCACAATATACAGTAGTTCCAGTATAGACTAGTTTAACAGTACTATACAGCACACAATGCCATAATACAGTACACTGGCGACACACTTTATTCGAGCTCGGCTAGTCCCACGAATTCGGGTATACCCGGGTGTATTGAGGTTTGTGACTGTTTTCTGCCCGAGTGCATTGAGTTATTTTCCGGCAGGGATTGAAGCATTTTATTCCCGTTGGCTGCAATACTGCACACTACATATATATATACTGCATTACAATTCATGAATTTATGCCATCTGGTAGACACGCGAAGCATTGCAGCCTATTAAATCCTAATCATTATCATTTAACAGATCAGCCGCCCATCAGCCAGGCATGAACCCAGGCTGGGAAGGCAAATGCAACGGGGCTTGTCAGAGGTGAGGAGCGGCGCATTCCAGGTATCTGCCAGGTACATACCGGGTATTTGCTCGAATAAAGTGTGTCGGTGCAGTATGCACATAACTGCACTCATTTTTTGTTTTCTTGTCTTTTCAGAAAAAAAGGTTGGACTGGGGGAGAGGGGGGGTATCGTGTAAAGTTTGTAAACTGATTGTACAGTTAAGTGTATCTAAACTGCAGTCATGATGAACACAAAACCTCTCCTCTCTCAATGAACTACTGAACTGTACACAGGATGAGGAAGAAGATAAAGACGGAAAAATTATATTATTATATATATATATTATTATATATTTTATATTATTAATTAATATTATTATCAATGTGCATTATTCATGATTATCCACCGGACCTCAATTTCATCTGACAGAAGAACTGACTAAAGTCTGCATTTTGTATTATTCATGATTATTTGTATATTTGTATTTTTTATTCCTGATAAAATAAAATAAATATTTCTTTACATTCATGATAATCATAATCATTGACACCCCCCCCCCCACACCTATACCAAAGAAAATGAAAAAATGACAAAAAGTGGTAATTTACTGCATCAACAACATGAATCAGATAATGTTTTTTTTAACTCTCAATTTCACAGTGCTGTGCAAATCAGATTAACATATCAAAATCGAGAAGGGATTATCGCAAGCGTTACCGTAAACAAAGCCTCAAAGGGTTGGGGGGTTGGATGGGTGAGTCATGCACAGTAATCATCAGCTAGCTCCCTTCCCAAAGAAGATTACAGAGAGGTGACTCAAAGCCAACAATAGGATAATTAGGCACGCAGGCACAGAGAGGTGATGCTCGGCTAGGGACGGACAATTAAAAACACAATCACAAGCTTTAGAAACGGAATGGTTCTGGAGAGGTGTCTGTCAATAAGAGGTTCAAATACTTGAGCGAGCCTTGTGTGTGTGTGTGGGGGAGGGGGGTACAGGGTACAGCTGCATGAAGGATTAGCTGTACTGCAGTTCAAAGAAATTGCATATTTTCAAAAGGCAAGTCATCATAATAATTTGATCCCTACACCCCCAGATATATAAAAAGCACACAAATCAACCATGTGCAGTCAAACGCACAGTGTCGCAGTCAAAAAGCTACAGCACAGATTGAATATCGTAATATCAAGATGGTTTAGGCAGGCTTCTGGAGAAAATAAAAATAAAAAATGAGGAGAAAAAAAAATATATATATTTTTTGGTCACTCACTATTGAACTTCGCAAGCAAGCAGTGACGAAGTTACAGACGCATGCGCAGTAATCATCAGCTATCAAGCAGGAATGTGATTGAAATCAGAAAGACACACATTCAAAGGAATGGTGTGAGAGAGGAGTACTGTACTGTAGATAAGATAAGAAGTTGAAATACTGCAGTGCAGTAAATTATCCTGTGTGTGTGCGGGGGCGAGCGAGGGGAGAGCGCTGTATATGCCGAAATGTGATACTGCTACAGTACACGCCTATGCGTTTCAACAATTTTCAAATGAGACATACAGCACTGCACATCCATGTATAAATATGCAAATTTACAATTACTGCTCACGCACACGCAGACTGTGTACTGACGTAGGTTGAACTGCTAAAGTATTAGACTTTGAAGACAACAGCTCGCGAACGCCCCCCTGTGTTTTTAGACGGTATTGCAGTATTGCAGACAGCGCTAATAAAATGCTAATATTACGAGCGCTAAAATACCGCAATATACCCCGGAAAAAAAAAACATACTGCATGTGCCCACGGTTATCAGAGTTGCGCCGCTACGGCCGCACTAGGATAAAGGCGGCCGCCAGTGTAGGTAAGAGGGAAGGAGGGTGGGGGCAAGGATAGGGGGAAAGCCAGCAGGGGGGTGCAGTGGGAAAAGATTGCGCTCCCATGCATTAGGTCATGGATAACGCAATTTTCCTGATTACTTTTGGAACACATTGTTTGCCATTTTTTAATAGAGCCGCTCCAAATGAGTTATGGATTTTCTGCCAAAACATTTCAGTGGATTGAATAATGGTTGCAACATCTATACATTGTTAAACTGTATTCAAAATATTTTTTTCCATAAAAAATATACCTTTAGACCTACTGTAGTACTTTTACATGTACCTTTAACACCTTCTGGGAAAGGGATAGAGCAGACAATAATGCATTGCATTGCAAAGTATTATTTTACTGATTGGCTAACTATCACATAAATATTACAAATCTAACATTTGTGACTGGTATTAAAAAATACATTTCTTACATGGAATGCATACTAAATAAGTTCTTGATTCATTGTTGCCATTGCAAATTATGAATTAGACCATGACTGTAAAAGTCTGTGCAAACTTTGCTGAAAAAATGACATGTATTTTACAGTAATAACGCTTCATTAACATTTTTGTGTGGAGGGAAGATAACCCAATCTGTATGAAGCATACTTTTTAAATTCTTCTTCTGGCTTATATCTAAACATACAGTACTGTACTGCCAGACAATGAGCACACCCGTGGGTGGAAAATTAGGGGGATAGCAAGTCATACTTGATAAACAAAAGCCAAAGTTAAACCAGCACTCAGTGCTGCTCAATTATTCTTTTCAGTTTGTTTAAAGTCTTACCTGAACAGGGAGCAAGAATGCTTGCCCAGTAGTCATGGACACAAAATGGCCACGGTGCTCCAGTAGGGAATTGAAAGTGACATCATAAGGGGATGACATTGCAACTTTCTTTTTGGAATCTTGTGGCCATATTTGTAGTTTTTTGTGTCAAAATGGCACACAAAATGCACAAATATCTTGTATATGAGTGGTAAGAGGCCAGGGAACCACAGATCCTCTTTATGGGACTCCCAGTTCACGTAAACTTTAAAAAAAAGAAATCATTTAGGGGGTAACGTTAAGTACATAACTTTTTACAATAGAATAATTTTCTCTCATTATGGAACAGACCCAAAATCCAGCTCGCTAGAGTTAGAGTGTGATAATTTAACTTGTCAATTGCTTTGTGCAGGCATGGTCTTCAGAGTGTCTGGCTTTATTTTTGAGAATGCAGGAAGTGCAAGAACCAGGACTTTCTTACTGATGCAGCCACAAGTATCCGAACACTTGCCTGGGAAAATCTGGGGCAATCTCCCAGTAATGCTGCAACATTTCTGTGACATTTCTGCAGATAGACTAATGGCCCATCGGATTAACACAACGGAGGTCCTTGGCAGTCCCATTCAAACTGAATGAGACTGCAAAGGACCCTTGCCGTGTTAATCCCATGGGCCATTAGTCTGTTTGCAGAAATGTCACAGAAATGTTGCAGCATTAGTGGGAGATTTCCCCAGATTTTCAACTGCAAGTGTTTGGATACTCGTTGCTGCGTCTGTACTTACAAATATGTGCAACTGCATTTACCGTTTGATAGTAGCAAGCAATTAACTCAATGGTTATTCATTAAACTGCAAAAGTTGTGCAGCGGACACTTCAATGATTGTTTCCGTGCAATATTACTCCTATCAACCCTATCGTAGTTTAATAAATAAACCCAATGTGTTTTAGTGCAATTTGATTACAGTATTTATTGGCAATATAAATTAGCCATAGTTTCTTATATCTACTGAAATGGGCTAACATGTTGACAGTTACAGTATCCTGAAGTGCCCACTCAAAAAGTACTATACACTATCTCAGTTTATTAAAATACATGCGCAATAACCATACTGTATCTCCTGTATGATCTATCATGATTCACACCCACATTGTTTTCTACAGAAAATGAAGATACCAGTACATAGCTTTATAGCAAACCATGTACAGTACACCATTTGCTTAACACCATTCTTTTCTGTTCTGTATACAGTACATATAGTAAGATATGAGGTTACATACATTTTAGATTAATTATATCGTATTTGCTTTCTAATAGGTATGTATGACACGTACAGTAACAAATGCACTCAAATGCTCACACACTAAATAACAGATTACGCTGTCAAAAATGTAAATTATCCATATTCGTACATTATTATTTAGAAGTCAACATTTGGCCTCTGATATATTAGGCACTGCTAACACACCCTGAAGCAGGTGATAATAATTTGCAGTACTAAAGTAAAAAAAAAATACTTATCGCAGGACATTACTGTTTGACTCATACATCTTTTTGCAATTAAAAATTTGCAACTTAATTTTTTTATTTTTTATGTGATATTTATGCTTAAAGGTAAGGATAATATACTGTGCCAGTATAAACTATCTTTGCCAAAACTTCACTGTTCCTCACCCCCAGCAGTTTCACTTAATCCCAACAGTCTGCCCATCCCTGTTCTGTTGGTGATGGATTTTTCATGGGTAAATGCTTTCAGACACTACCTGTAATTCAGTAGAAATCTGAGAGCACAGCAAGAACCACCTCAATTCACCCTCTGGGATCAATATAATATCTGGTTTTATTGTTGAACATTGTTTTTCTGAGTTACAGCACTTTACCTGCCCCTTTATTTCAGGTTCTACCTTTCATGTCAACATTTGCCCTATTTAGAGTGTGTAAGAGCAAGAAGGCCAACATTAAAAATAGAATAA
Source organism: Ascaphus truei (assembly GCF_040206685.1). Lineage (NCBI taxonomy): Eukaryota > Metazoa > Chordata > Amphibia > Anura > Ascaphidae > Ascaphus > Ascaphus truei. The sequence goes on along the minus strand of NW_027456748.1, from coordinate 316,166 downwards.
TGGTCTGTGACAAAAAGCAAGGGCGTAATCTCATAGCTATGCAGACTAAACAAGTTTACTTGGAGCCAAGACAAAGACACAGAAAAAACTCTAGACTTAATGGTATCCAGCCTGGTGGCACAGTGACAGCACATTGCATTGCTGTGTAGGGTAACACAGCCTGATTGCCTACCTTTGTCTGTCATTATTAATCCCTCATACCTCAGTCTTCTCTTCTCTTTCAAGTGTCCCGTCTTCTTACTATTTTCTTTTTGGCTAAAGATCATACATACAGCAAAAAAGCATTCAAATAGATCTCCCTACATCATTCCCATTATTGTTAGTTGGGCTCTGAAATCCCAAAGGGTAACTGCTCCAATTAACCATACATTGCAGGAAAAATACATGAAGGCAGTAACACTGCACATGTGGATGAACATATTAGAATTTCTTAAATGAATACAGAGAAACATTACTAATTGATTGCTAACATTTAGGTCATGAAGACTATAATTTTCACAAATATTGCTAACTTCTAAAATTCCTGATGCAACTATTGCCATTCAGGAATACTCAATTTATAGGAAAAATAGGTCCAGGGCCACAAATAGCTTCCTCAGGGCTAAGGACTACAGTTTCCACTGGGCTCCCTCCACAGCCCACCCACCCCCAGAGTTGGTGACATGCGAGACCCCCCATATCTATTTCTCAGTCCTCTCCCAGCCCACACCTCTCTCCCGCCACACATAGTACCCTCCCCAGAACACACATGTAATACCCTCCCTCCACACACACATTACCACCCCCACCCCCCCCACACACACACATAACACACACATGCAAAAAAAGTAAAAGAAAATTAAATGTAAAGTAAAGTACTATGTAAAGTATGGGGGATTCAGAGAAGTCTATTGGCGAAACAGTTTTTTATTTTGTATGTCAAATTAGGATTTTTATCAGTGAGACTTAATTGATATCTGTGGGAGCATTTATGACAGAAATAAGTGAGTCTGACCCAAATCAGCGAGACTCCCATAAAACCAGTTACAGTTGACAGGTCTGGGGATTAAGCTTCAAGTGCCATTCTAATGATTATTTTTTAAATTTCCCTGACAAAGAGGAGATGGCGCCACTGCATATCGAATAGGGAGCATTGTGTAATTGAGAAAGATGAGGGCAATATTAAACTAAAAATTACTAGTAGTCAAAAGAAAATCCAACAGCCGCATTACTAAGGTTTTCCATTTGGCCAGCATTGGTTTTATATTGGGGGGGTTGAGGGGGGGGGTATTTGTTTCTTTGAGGAGGTAAGTAGGAATTTAGACCAGGGCAATGCAGTGGATGTGGTCTACTTAGATTTTGCAAAGGCTTTTGATACGGTTCCACACAGGGTTAGTTTACAAAATAAAGCATATTGGACACCCGGTAAAAATAGAAGCACCTGGATTGAAAACTGGTTGAAGGTTAGACAACAGAGGGTTGTCATAAATGGAACTTTTTCTTGTTGGGGTAAAGTTGTGAGTGGAGTACCTCAGGGATCAGTACTGGGACCCCTGCTTTTTAACTTGTTTATTAATGACCTTGATGTTGGCATATAGAGCAAAGGGGTCTATGCAGTAAGCGGCGGTAAATTGCATTCGCCAGGGTTTGAATTCGCCATGTTTTTGGCGTGTTACACTCGCTGTATGCAGGAATGGCCGAATCCCTGGTGAATCAATGCGCCACCACCATTTGCCAAGATGGCGAAAAGCTTGGCATGAATGTTGAAATGGCGTGAACGCACCACCAATGCCGTGCACGCACCGCCAATGTCGTTCTTTCTGAATCGCGCGAGTAGACAACCAATGGCGTGATTGAGCGGCCTATTTTAAGGTTACATTTGTTTATATTCTTTCTCTGTGTTGTTGGGAGAGAGAGGGAGTGACGGACAGAGCTGTGCATTTTGACAAAGAGAGATTGATATACTTGTTGATTGATTTGTTTTGTGCTGTTATATTTTCTTTACAACTTTTTGTTATTGTCTGTTTGAAAGTGTTTAGTGAGCTTGAAGTTTAATTTCTTTTTGTGGTGCCTGTGACCTAGAGGTATGGACGTGAGACGTGGGAGTCAGAGGAGTGATGCTGGGGTGAGTGCTGGTCGTGTGAGTAGGTGTGGGAGAGAGGGGAGTGATGCTGTGGTGAGTGCTGGTCATGTGAGTAGGCGTGGGAGAGAGAGGAGTGATGCTGGGGTGAGTGCTGGTCGCGTGAGTAGGTGTGGGAGAGAGGGGAGTGATGCTGGGGTGAGTGCTGGTCATGTGAGTAGGCGTGGGAGTCAGGAGAGTGATGCCGGGGTGAGTGCTGGTCATGTGAGTAGGCGTGGGAGAGAGGGGAGTGATGCTGGGTTGAGTCCTGGTCACGTGATTAGGCGTGTGAGTGAATATGTGAGTCAGGGGAGTGGTGGTGGTGGGGTGTCTGGTGGTGGTGGGGTGTCTGGGGCGGTGGGGTGCGTGGTAGTGGTGGGTTGTCTGATGGTGCATTGCCCCTCCAGTCTCTTCCATTGGAAGAAGGGGAGTCCAGTCAGCAGCAGCCACGTGCAAAGGTTGCACGTGCTCAGAGAAAAAAAAACGGTACCCGAAATCGACGCTTTCATTCGGATGAAAATAGAGCCCTTGTGAAGGGCATTGTGGCCAACTATGATCAGCTGTATTGTCATTTATTAGGTAAGAACATCTTTTCATTGAGTATCTCCCAAATTGTACTCCTATGATTGATCCTAAATTAATTTGAATATAGCTGATATAAGAAATCTAATCCATGTCACAATGGAAGAAATGCCATCTATGTAAGTATCTAATGAATGTTATGTATGTAAATAATGTGCCTAATGTATTTCAATATAGAATGCATGTAATATATTTTAGTATATTATCTATCTAAACACGTTATCAATTTGTGTTAATAATGAGTATGTGATTTGAGCAAATAATGTATGATATGTATATTCATTAATAATGTCCTTGCTGGAAGAGTTGACGGCCGGATGCGAAGTAGAGGGACTTTAACACATTAACAACATTATTGATCAGTAATGTCTTAATCGTCGTTGTTTATTACTATTGTAGGCTAGCTGTATGAAATTTACATTAATAATAGACATTTTTGTATAGTTAGGTATATGTATTTTCTGACCAACAAATGGTACATACATGAAACCACATCAATTGACGCATACACTGCATATATCTATATCCATACAGTTCCGCTCCCTCTGTGTACAAACACAACACAGTCGCTATACACACACAAAATGGTGGTACACACACATACAACAATATGAAACACGTACAGCAGCCATCAAAACCAAAATGGAGTTGTAACCCTTATCATAACCCCCCTCCCCCCACCCCACCCTACCCCACCCACAATTCAAAATAATGTGCAATGCAAATCTGGCATCTATGGAGGGGAGGAGTCAACTGGTGCCTGCCAGTTCTTGACCAATCCCCTATCCTGTCTGTTGTTCATAACGCTGATTGTCTGAAACCAAAGACAGTCAAAATTACACATTGTATGCTGCTCCAATTCCGCACATGCATGCTTGATTACAACAACGAGGAAAAGAAGGGATCCAGCGCTCCACGGATTTCTGAATAAGAAAGATTTATTGTGGCACAATAAATCTTTCTTATTCAGAAATCCGTGGAGCGCTGGATCCCTTCTTTTCCTCAGTGTACTTTGGAGTTTATGGCAGGTACTTCCTTGAACCAGCAGCACCGGTAAATTGTATGCATCTTTCTCTTTTTTGTGGAGTGCAGCCTTAACCCCTCTTACAGTGTAATTACAACAATCACCATTATCTAATCATAGAGCAGGCCTGCACAACTCCTGTCCTCTAGGGCCGCAAACAGGCCAGCATTTCAGGATATTACCAGTTCAGCACAGATACCTTAATTAGTGGCTCAGTATGACTGATACATTAATTGAGGCAGCTGTGCAAAAGTATGGATATCCAAAAAACCTGCCCTGTTTGCGGAGTTAGAGGCCTGGAGCTGTGCAGGCCTGTCATAGAGCATTGTTTTCAAATATGTCCGTATTGTTACAACTTTTGCCTATCATTCTACATATTCACAATTCTGTATATCTTTCGATGTATACCCATTTGTAGTTTAGTTCGTGTGGCACACATGTCAGATAAAAGAGCATGTTATAAAATGTGTTAAATACAGCACACATTTTAGATTACTTACGAAAGAAGATAATTAATAGTAGTCCATTACTTTATTATATTTAAAGGCAGGACCAGTTCCACGATCAGACATCAATTATGGGAGAATATTTGAGTATCAGTGTCCGCCTGTGGCAATCAGGTCCGGACACACAAAAATTGTCGCAAACGCTTTGACGATATTCGAAGAAATTTAAAGGAAAATTTTCAATTTGGCCGGAGACATGCTTCCGGCACTGGAGGTGGACCTCTGGCCTCATCTGTAATATTAACAAGGTTGGAGGAGCAGTTGCGTGACAAATTGTTGCCAGTCCTTATTTCTGGTTTGCCTGGTTGATAGGGATATCGGTGTCTACAAAGAAACATTTCCTGCAGGTCACTAATTTCATATGATTTCATGTTCTTTATACAAATGTTGTATACTGTATAATGTGACAGTACAAAAATTGTATTTTCATCTTGTGTATTAGATTACAATTTTTAGTATATTTACATACTGTCCATGAACAATTGTTGTGATGTTGTATGTTATCAATTACTTTAAAATAATCCTTCTTAATTAGATGAATTCACAAATCTTATGTACTTACATTGACAGTTTATTTCCTTTAGGTGCATTAGTTTAATAAGTGGAACATGTAGCATATACAGATGCTACTCATTAAAAATTTGAAAAATATAATGATAGCAATTTTATTCTTAACTACTCTCAGTTCAGCTACTCTCATTAACAAATGTGTAATTGTCAAATAAATGTTTTTGTTTCTTCATATAGTGTCCCCTGTGTGTTACACGAGACAAGAAGAGGTGTCAACACCTGAATCTTCTGTGTCATCATCACTACTGCAAGGTGAGGCTATAATGTTCTTATTATAGAATGTGTTCATTTTTAGGGAACAACAAACAGATGTATGAATATAGATCACATGCACATCTTGGTGATATCGGAATACTTATTAATAGCAACTTGCCCCATATGATGTTGCACTCATAGAAATGTCACAAAGAGACACAAAGGGTGTGTGAAGTTATGCCTCACAAATTAGCATTTCAAAATACGATACGTTGCTACTATCTAAGGTCGCTATGAATGTAAAAGTGTCATAAATACAAACATTCATTAATTTCGTATAAAATGAATATATTGACTCCACTAATATTCGTATTTCATGTTGAACATTAAATACTCACAAACTCTTAGTTATTGAAAAAGATTATTGCGTCAACTTGCTTTTTTTAAATTTATTTCAACATAGTTTATCATAAATGTGCATCTAAAGTAGGACAAACACCAGCATTCATTAGTTTTTAATATTATATGTTACCCATATTTGCGCAAAATGTGTATGTAAACATTAGTTTTGGTGTTGTCGCTGGCTCTGCCATGAAACGTGAGTGGGTACTTGTAGACGGATGTTCACGGAGGTATGCAAGAGAGACTGATAATTGTGAAATTAAAGAAGGCTTTTTATTGCGCCTGTTTCCTCAACATCAGGAAACCATCCAATCAAGGGGTAAACAAAGCTTCTATTCATTTGGGAGTATTTCTAGTGAAATACCATGCAAGTCACAACTCCCTTAGTTAAGCATGTCTCCCAGCCCCAAACACATAGCATGAAATGAACAGATATAAAAAGTCTTGTAATAAAAGTCTTATCTGTTCCTTGTAGTTTGGAGGGAAAATCTTCTCTGTCCCTGGTTGCTACCTTTTCTTCAGGGTTTGTCAGCATTCAGGTTTAGAAGTTTCCCCTGTGTCTTGGAAGCAGCTCTGCTGTGTCTTCTGGCAGAGCTCAAGACATGGTCAGCTCCAGAGATCTGTGTTCTCTTGGTCAGTCTCTCCTGGGAGACTGAAGAACCTCTGCTCTGTCTCCAAAGTTCAGCTCACACGTGAGCTAAGGAGTCACTTCCTGTCTCAACAGACAGGCTTTTGTAAGCAATCTAAATCAGGCAGGTGGTGTTTATTAATTGACTACCAGCAGTTAACCACCACACTGCTAGATTAAAGGCACATTACTTGAACAGGTATTACTCGCCTGTTACAGCACTGTAGTGTACGGCGCAGCCCAGCAACTGCACGTACTTTCTGCTTCACTATGCTTGCACCGTGCACGGGTCTTCTCTTTGCACACAGACACAAGCCACCCTTCTTTTCCTGTCTGTTTTGTCGCTTCACTGTGAAGAAGCATGGGTGATTGGAACTTGCACTACACTAGTAGTAGTTTCACCTGGGGTTGAGTGTGTGTGTGTTTGTGTGTGATTTCATGCATTGGTGCACAAAATGGGGGGCATACAGTCTCACAAGCTTGGTGCTTGTGTACTCAAAATAGTTTAACTTTCACTGTTGCTGAGCGTCTTTCAATGTACACACACAACCAAAGAAACACACAGATATTGTTCCGATCCATGCAACCCCACTTGTGTGCCAAATTATGCAGGACAGCCTGTGTTCGTGCTTTCAGACTTGGTGATGTCACCGCTCTCACAGCCAGCAGCATAATGTACTGCTACGGTCCTGTTTATTCTATAACATCACCGCATTTTTCCTGTTTTTTTTTCCGAATGCGACGCACTTCACTGGGTGCATGCCGCATTCATGTTGCATTCTCAGCTGCGGGTCATGCGCGGTTGATGCGTGGTTCATGCGTTTATTGAGAATGGTTCAGATTTAATAGGTTGCAATTCTTCACGTGTCCGCCAGATGGCAGATATTCATGAATTGTAATGCGCATGCGCTTCAGTAATGTGTCGACTTGCAGGTGTTTCATTTAAAAAAGATACCACAGTGGGCTATTGTAAATTGGCCTTGAGACTGAAGGAAGAGGTTACAATAATGTATCAATTTAGGCTTTTTATTTAAAGAAAGACAAAGACCAGTTTCTGTTATTCTCCAGAGACCCGCCACCATGAGTGTTCAAGTGCAGCCGTTTTCCAAAAACCCGACAGAACTTACGCGTATTTGATATGGGCCGCGATTAATGCAACAGATGATAAGATGGCAACAGTTGTTCAAATTTATCAGTATTTTATCGAAAACTATGACTTTTACAAATTTTTGCCAGCTCCTCATGTGTGGAAGCGTGCAATAAGGAAAAGGTTATGTAGCGATCCATGTTTTTATCGTATTGATCCCGAATTTATTGGAGCGTATTGGTGTGTATCACAGGCTTTTTCCTGTATCTATGATCATGCAGACGGCAAAAGGCGAAAGGTCGTGTTAAAACCAACTAGGAAACGACAGTCGCTGGCAAGCAATGCGCCAGCAACATCACCGGCTTCCAAAAATGGTCCCACCGTCAGTGACAACCCTCGCTGTCTGTCCACGCATGGACACCTGCAGCCTAAGCCGGATTTCGCGTGCAGTTTGGAGCAAGCTTGCATGTTCCTAAGCGATTTCCAGCCTCATCAGCTGACTACAGGTGTAGAATTCCCGCTGCCAACTGTCAACGTGTATGATCAAGAATACTGGACTGGCAGTGACCCTGCGCCGGCGCCAGCTGATTGGAAAATTCTATGGTGAATAATGTTGCATTTTTTTTTAAATATCAATATCGGTGCGATTCAAAAGTCAAGCGATTCTCCTGTAAGCAATATCATTGGCTGAGCGGCTTCTACAGTATTGTACTGCAGATACAGTACTGGACAATTGGTGGAACGCTAGGCGCATGTGCATTGGAACCTTCTTGAAACGCATATGCGTGTCATTACATCGACGGTAGGCGCATGCGCATGTGAACAGGAGACGCCCCCCGAGAAAATTATTGGTGGGACTGACTGGGAACTTCTTTAGGGGACTGACCATTGCAGTAAAACTTTTCTTTTTGTTTTTCCTCAGAAAAGAAAACGGCTAATGGAGGGATTTCGATGGATAATATCGCTTTCTGTAACAATGCCTGCACATTGCTGAATCGGATTTAAAAAACCATGTACCGGAGTCTACAGTTTAGTGGCCATTTTTATTGATTAGGATAGAATACCTGAAACAGTATGCTGATGTTTTCCGACCGTACAGTATACAATACTTTTTTATATACAGTATACTGTGTAATAAACCCGAAAAAATAAAAAGTATGCATTTATTCTACACGTATTACAGTACATACAGTATGTGTCTTCTGTACAGAACAAGTACATACAGTCCAGTACAGTATGTGTCTTCTATTTTTTTTTAATAATCTTGTACAGTATCAAAGGAGCCAATGGAACAATTTAAAACAAATCAACATGTTCTTGTATTTTTGGAGTAAGTACAAAAACATTTATTTACAAATACTGTACAATGTAAAAACATTTTAAGTGCACAGCAATTCAAAACATCAACAGGTGTATGTTTTACTGCTAGTGAAAACATTTATTTACAGAAAGTAAAAACATTTACAGTCAGTCAGTATGGTTTACAGTCACATGTTATAATTTTTTTTTCTTTATTCATAAAATATACAAAACGCAACATCTCCTTTATTAAAGAACGGCAAGTCAAAACATTTACAGTGGGATGGTGTGCAAAACAGTCAGTCAGGTCTGCACCACTACAGTCCTCGAGGGCAGCAAACAGGCCCAGTTTTAAGGGAAACCTTTGAAAACCGGGCCTGTTTGCGGCCCTCGGGGACTGGAATTGTGCATGTCTTGTGTATAGTTAATACACACATTTTTTTATTAATACAAGTTAAAACACACAACATCTCCTTTATTTAAGTACAGCAGGTCTCCTCTCTCAATGAACTACTGTACTGTACACAGAATGAGGAAGAAGATAATGATGGAAAAAATGATATTACTATATATATTATAAATGATATATTATTAAATAATATTATTATAAATGTGCATTATTCATGTTTATCCTTGTTTTATAAATGTTTTATAAATGTTTATCCAATTTCAATCTGCCAGAAGAACTTAATAAAGACTGCATTATGTATTATTCATGATTATTTTTATATTTGTATTTTATTGTTCCTGATAAAATAAAATAAATATTTATTTACATTCCTGCTAATCATAATCATTGACAACCCCCCCCACACCTACAGTACACCAAAAAAAAGAATGAATGACAAAACAACATGAATCAGTTAATGTTTTTTTAACTCTCAATTCTCACAATGCTGTGCAAATCAGATTTACATTTCAAATTCGAGAAGGGATTTTCCAAAGCGTTACCATAAACAAAGCCTCAAAGGGTGGTGGGGGGGGGGGTCATGCACAGTTATCAGCTAGCTCCCATCTCAAAGAGGATTACACGCAGGCGCAGTGAGGTAATTGACGCTCGGCTAGGGACGGATTAAAAACACAATGACTAGCTTCAGAAAATTAATGACTCTGTGGAGGGGGGGGGGTTGGGTGACTCATGCGCAGTAATGAGCTAGCTCCCATCTCAAAGAGGATTACATGCAGGCGCAGTGAGGTGATTGACGCTCGGCTATGGACGGATTAAGAACACAATGTCAAGCTTCAGAAAATTAATGACTCTGTGGAGTTTCAAATCCTTGAGCGAGCCTTGTGTATGTTAGTGGGGGAGGGGGCTACAGGGTACAGCTGCATGAAGTTCAAAGATAATGACATACTTTAATTTCAAAAGGCAGTTCATCATAATAATATGATCCCTACACCCCCAAATACAGTACGTAAAAAGCACACAAATCAACCATGTGCAGTCAAACACACAGGGTTGCAGTCAAAAGCTACAGCACAGATTGAATATTGTAATACAGTATCAAGATGGTTTTTGCAGGCTTGTGAAGAAAATAAAAAAAAAAAAAATTTGGTCACTCACTCAATCAAGCAGTGGTGGGCAAAGTTACAGGCGCATGCGCAGTAATCACCTGCTGTCAAGCAGGAATGTGATTGAAACATGAAACACGTTCAAAGGAATGGTGTGGGAGAGATGTACTGCATTGTAGAGAAGATAAGAAGTTGAAATACCGTGCAGTGCAGTTAATTATCCTGAGCAAGGGGAGAGCGCTGTATATGCCGAAATGTGACACTGTTACAGTACTGTACACGCCTATGCGTTTCAACAATTTTCAAATGAGACATACTGTACAGTACAGCACTGCAAATGCATGTATACTTTAAATATGCAAATTTACAATTACTGCGCGCGCACACACAGACTGTGTACTGACGCAGGTTGATCCGTGAAGGTATTAGACTTCCAAGACAACAGCTCGCAAACGCCACCCTGAGTTTTTACACGGCATTGCAGTATTGCAGACAGCGAGAATAAAATGCTAATATCACGAGCACTAAAATAACGCAATTCACTCAGGACAAAAAAAAACCGCACCTGACTGAGATTATCTGAGAGCCGCGGATCTAGCCGATTTAGGTTAAAGGTGGCCGCCACTGTAGCAAAGGAAACATGTCGAAATAAGTATTGACACATTTGTATTTACATTCAATACCCTTACAAAATATGACGATGAGTTATCTGGCAGGGGGTGTCACAATAACTTGCATGGATGAAAAGTGGTCTGTGCATAATCATTTAGATCAGGCCTGCACAACTCGTAAAGCGAATAGGGCCAAACTGCTCCAAGGAAAAAAAAATTGGGCTACACGGGTAAAATTATCATCATCATCATCATCATCATCATCATCATCATCATCATCATCATCATCATCATCATCATCATCATCATCATCATCATCATCATCATCATCATCATCATCATCATCATCATCATCCTCTCCTCCAGCACCTCTCATCATCATCCTCATATCTCCCCCAGAACCCCTCACTATCAACCTTTGCGATACTCGCCATCTATCTCTCATACCCCAATCTCCCCCTCACCCACACACATAATACTCCCTCTCCACATCAAACACACAATACCCCCCTGCACATCACACACATCCCAACCCCCCTGCACCTCACATCCTTCTCCCCCCTGCACCTCACACCACTCTCCCCCCCTGTACCTCACATCACTCTCCCCCCTTGCATCTCACATCACTCTCTCCCCTGCACCTCACATCACTCTCTCCCCTTGCACCTCACATCACTCTCCCCCCATGCACCTCACATCACTATCCCCCCTGCACCTCACATCACTCTCCCCCCCTGCACCTCACATCACTTTCTCCCCTTGCACCTCACATCACTCTCCCCCCCTGCACCTCACATCACTCTCCCCCCTGCACCTCACATCACTCTCTCCCCTTGCACCTCACATCAGTCTCCCCCCTGCAGCTCACATCACTCTCCCCCCCTGCACCTCACATCACTCTCTCCCCTTGCACCTCACATCACTCTCTCCTGCACCTCCAATCACCCCTGCACCTCACCCCCTGCACCTCACATCACCCCTCCTGCACATCACCTCCCCCCTCCTGCACATCACATACTCTGCACCTCACCCCCTGCACCTCCAATCACCCCCTGCACCTCCAATCACCCCCCTGCACCTCCAATCACCCCATGCACCTCCAATCACCCCCCTGCACCTCCAATCACCCCCTTGCACCTCCAATCATCCCTGCACCTCACCCCCTGCACCTCACATCACCCCTCCTACACATCACCTCCCCCCTCCTGCACATCACCCCCCCTGCACCTCCAATCACCCTCCTGCACCTCCAATCACCCCTGCACCTCCAATCACCCCTGCACCTCAACCCCTGCACCTCACATCACCCCTCCTGCACATCACCTCCCCCCTCCTGCACATCACATCCCATGCACCTCACCCCCCTTCACCTCCAATGACCCCCCTGCACCTCCAATCACCCCCTGCACCTCCAATCACCCCCCTGCACCTCCAATCCCCCCCTGCACCTCCAATCACCCCCCTGCACCTCCAATCACCCCCCTTCACCTCACTTCAATGCACCTCACCTCACCCCCCTGCACCTCACCTCAATGCACCTCACCCCCCTGCACCTCAAATCCCTGCACCTCACCTCAATGCACCTCACCTCACCCCCCTGCACATATCCACGTTGAGATCAGGGGGGGGGGAGCGGCCACAGAAGAGCTCAGCTGGCTGTGACTTCCCCCTCCGTCCCACGTTGCGAGCGGGGGGTTTGCAAGGAGCGGGCCCTGCGCATGCGCGCCGGGACTGTGGGGAATCGCCGCCATTTATTTATTTTCAAAGTTTTTTTTTTTTTCAAAGTTTTTTTTTTTTCAAAGTTTTTTTTTTTTTTTTTTAATCTCATCGAGGGCCGCACAGAGGGGCCAGGCAGGCCGCATGTGGCCCACGGGCCACGTGTTGTGCAGCCCTGATTTAGATCAAATAGAAAAAAACGTTGTATAGTGCTCAAAATAAAACAGCAAACTGGATATAGATAAAGTCTTAGTGAATGGAGTTAACCCAATAAAGACATATGTCAGGTAGTTCCAAACGATGCCTACTGGTATACTATAATCCAACAAGGCAAAGCAGTAAGGATATAATTATAGCAAAGCACCTTCCGGTGACCAGTATTGGCATCTAATAATAATCCAAATATGGGTAACTTGGAAAGGACTCACATGGTAATGATAATCCACGATGAGGAATGAGTCCAATTGATCCAGGATCCCACGGGTTAACTGTGCCTCCGCCTGTAGATGGATGTATGGAGTAGGAGAGAAAGAAAAACGGAGTACCAAATCCAAACTGGAAATGCCAAAAAGAAAAATTCAAGGATGCGTTCCCATAAAATAAAGCTTGTTTATTGGATCAGAGACCAAAAAACCACCACACCAACGCGTTTCAGACTATTTCTAGTCCTTTATCAAGGTGAATAACTACTTACCCTCTTGGAGTGTTATTTATACCTGAAAGGAGACCCAGCACACCAATCGCCAATCCTTCACCATGCGTCACGTGTCGAGGTCATTTCCACGTCATCACGCACAGTCGCGTAATCAAGTCCGACAGCAGGGGGGAGCGGCATAAAGGCAGGAAGGCAACCAGAAGCCAATAGTTGCTTACACACTTCACACGCTACTCCCCCTGAATGGAGCCGGGTATGAACGCTAATGACGCCAATCGACGGGACGTCTCCATGTCACGTGACGAGGCGCCCTGATGTCAGCGTGTCTGAGAGTCCAGTTTAAACAACAACAAAAAAAAAACTTTATTAAATCTAAAATACCTGACAATCCAAGAGGACAATATCAAAGGAGATAAAAAAACATCATGTGAATAAGAAAATAATCTAAAATGAACATAGGAAAATTATTAGGAAAATTATAAATAAACAAACTATTTTACATAAACAAATCATTAAAAAAAATATAAACAACCTTTGATATTGACTATGATTATCGTAGTAATCGAAGGTGATGCATTAGGCAATGTATTCTTAGAATAATAAAAAAACAGATGTAAACTTTATATACTAAATCCATATAGCCTAACACATAATGAAAAAGAGAATGAAAACTGACCACGAGCATATACACACTTAATGAATTCTTAATAAACAATCTGTATAGATTATACTGTAAAATCAAGCTCATAATGTATCAATCACATGAACTCAATCATTTAGACAATGAGATAATAAACAGATGGTATATAATTGTGCATGCTCTAAAACACAGACATCCTGAAACTACTAAAAAATGCAACAGACACTATCCAAGAACTACGCTAGAAAAAATAATAATAAAGATAGTATTGGTTATGTATCAAAAAGAAGGGGTCCTATGTCCCAATCTGAATTTAAACCATAAGGGGCACGTGTCTGGAGTGTGAAGATCCAGTAGAGCTCCCTTTTGTTGAGGATATTTAGTCTATTACCTCCTCTAATTGGAGATCGTATGTGCTCTATACCTTGAAAAGATAAATTTTTAACATTACCCAAGGTACAGTTAGTAAAGTGAAGAGATACTGGGTGATTGATATCCATTTTAACAATAAGACGCAGGTGCTCGAGGATCCAAACCTTTAGCCACCTAATTGTACGTCCTACATATTGCTTCCCGCACCCGCAGCTAAGCAAATATACAGTACCACAAAAGTGGTGTCACAATTGATAAAAGATTTCACATGAAAAATATTTCCCGTTTGGAATGAACTAAATTCTCGAGATTGTTTCATAAATTTACAAGCTTTGCATTTAGAACAACTGTAACTACCTTTGGGTAATGTATTGGTGGGTGTTGTGTCAGAAATAAACATGCTAGCAGAAACTTAATTGGCAATGGTTCTTGCCTTTGTAAAGACAAATCTAGGGCCCTCCTCATAGACTGATTGTAAAACTGGGTCCGCTGCAAGCACTGACCAATGTTTTTTGACTATGTTCTTGATAGTCATGGCTTGATTATTGTGTTGGACAATAAAATAAGGCGAATGAAAATCCTTTTCCTGACCCTTTTTGTTTCTTTCCAGAAGAGTTGTTCTATTCATCAATTGTACCTCCTTAAAGGTTCTATCAAGGTCCTTTTTCGAATATCCCCTAGCTCCAAAACGCTCTATCAGATCAAGGGATTTAACCAAAAAATCATCATTGTTTGTACAGATCCTTTTTAATCTTATCAGTTGACCTTTGGGAATTCCTCTGATAAGTGATTTGGGGTGGCAGCGCGTAAAAAAGTGTTTCGTGAATTAACTTTACGATACACCGTGGTGTTTATATTTTTGTGTAGATCAATAAATAATAATAAATCCAAAAAGTGAATGTGGTGAGAATCATAATTAACAGTGAATTTTAAATTGAAATCATTATTATTAAGGTGCTCGGTGAATAATAAAAGTGAGTGCTCATCCCCATTCCAGATAAAAATAAGATCGTCTATATAACGTTTGTAAAAAGTGATATGATGTCAAAAGGGATTCTTTTCTCCAAACACGTGGATGGACTCCCACCAACCTAAAAAAAGGTTGGCATAGGAGGGGGCAAAACTCGTGCCCATTGCAGTACCACGTGTCTGGAGAAAAAAAAAATCCCCGTCGAACATACAATAATTGTGTGTCAACAAAAATCTTATTGCATTCAAAATAAAAGTGCTCTGTGCCGGTGGTAAATCTGAATGCTGTAAATAAAATCTGACAGCTGCCAGCCCATGTTCATGCAATATGACTGTGTATAATGATGTTATATCGAGGGTCAGCCAAAGGAAATCACTTTCCCATCTGACAGAGCTAAGTAAATTCTGAAGATCCCCATTATCCTTTATATGTGATGGTAACATTTGCACAATGCTTTGCAAGAAAAGATCAACATATCTTGATACACCATCTCCCAAAGATCCAATGCTAGAGACAATCGGCCTCCCTGGAGGGGAGACCAATGTCTTATGGATCTTCGGGAGATGGTGAAAGATAGGTATGATGGGATATGGGCGAAATAAAAATTCCAATTCCTTGGCATCAAGGGCACCCAACATGGCGCCATCATCTAGAAGGGATCTAAGCTCACCAATAAAGGTGGCAGAGGTGTCTCCTCTCATTGAGATATAGGAAGTTTTGTCATTCAATTGTCGGAGAGCCTCCATTTTGTAATCATCTCTATTGAGGACCACAATTGCCCCCCCCTTGTCAGCCCCCTTAATGACCAAGGAACTATTGGATTTAAGTGTGTTCAAAGCTGACCTTTCAGGTAGTGTAAGATTGGCTATTCTATGCTGCAATGGTGACATAGAAAATGTATACACCCTGGAAAGAAGAGACAAATCACGCTCTATGAGTTGCTCAAAGGTGGCTAGGCAGTTTCCTTTCATGTGTGCTGGGTAGAAAACAGATCTATTTCTAAAACCAGATGGCCGTCTACCTAGAAAAGAAGAGGGAACATCTGCATTGTCAGTCTCCTTTCAGGTATAAATGACACTCCAAGAGGGTAAGTAGTTATTCACCCTGATTTAGATCAAGCCTGATGTAATCATTAATTCAATTAATCATGTTAAAATGTATGTCAATAATGCCACATACAAAGTTATTTATAAACAATTTTTTATATGAATATAATTTTAATGTAACTTCTCATGAATGTGAGCAACACATGCTGACATAAAAATATGTTAACAATGTTAAATGTTTTTTTTTTTCATTTATACATACAGAGATTGAACGTAATGATCTTCAGAGTCCAGTATTAACAGAAGCACGTCAAGAACATCATGCCAGGAACCAACAAGACAGTTTGGCAGCAATGATTCTAATTCAAAATACCCACCATCAGGAACTTATGGGAGTACACCAAACTATGGCATCAGAAATGCGGCATCGTAAAAATATCATCATCAAAATCCCAGAATTGCATATCATGAATATCACACTCAAACCTCTTTTAAACACTCTAATACAAGGGAATCAACTTCAGACAAAGTCAACAGGAAATGAAGGCCACATTAGCGCCAACAATGATGGCTCTTTCTATGTTGGAGTTTTGTCACCACAAACTGAGGTGCAAAATTTATCCAATGATGACTTCTATAAAGTAAGAAGCTTTCATCTTGATTCACCAACGATGGTTGAAGCAATGCAGACATCTAGTACAGATGAAAATCTTCAAGAGGCACCTGAAATAAGGTCAAAAAAAAGAAAATTATCAACTCCACAAACAGAAAGAACTTCCCTTTGCTGGAAAACATTGTCAAATAATGCTCCAGTCTATACCCAGACACAAGGTACACCTGTCTTGAACAAGCCACAAACTCTTCCAGCCTATACCCAGGCACAAGGTGCTCCATTCTATACCCAGGCACAAGGTGCACCTGTCTATAACCAACCTCAAACTCTTCCAGTGTCTACCCAGGCCCAAAGTGCACCTGTCTTTAACCAGCCTCAAAATCTTCTAGTGTCTACCCAGGCCCAAAGTGCACCTGTCTATAACCAGCCTCAAACTCTTCCAGTGTCTACCCAGGCCCAAAGTGCACCTGTCTATAACCAGCCTCAAACTCTTCCAGTCTATACACATCCACAAAGTGCACCTGTCTATACCCAGGCCCAAAGTGCACCTGTCTATACACAGGCCCAAAGTGCACTTGTCTATAACCAGCCTCAAACTCTTCCAGTCTATACACATCCACAAAGAGCACCTGTCTATACCCAGGCCCAAAGTGCACCTGTCTATACACAGGCCCAAAGTGCACCTGTCTATAACCAGAGATAATAAAGTCAAACCGCGCTCTTGCTTCCTAACAGGATCTTGGAGTAGATCAACTCTTCCCTCTTGCAGCTGATGCGATGTGAAAGCACCCCTCCTCCACAGGTCCCATCTCAGGATGACTCCAAACGCCGGGCGACAGCAGGAAATGAAACACAAAAGCGCACCAAGGGTCAAGATTTAATAAAAACAAATTGATAATAACAATAAAAACTTACATATAAGGGTAAGTATGTCCAGTAGAGCAGTGCAGAGGCAACAGTCCTGGTGGTGTCCTGGGCACAGAGAGATGGTGCTGAGGCTTACGAGTTAGACCCGCGCGCTGGGGCTGTCTGGCTCGGCACCACGTTGTTCTTCCTTCCGGGTTGCGGCTTCTCGCAGGACCCGTGGATAGTAGCCCGCCTCAAACGCCGGTTTCCCAGAGAAACTTACTCCGGCGTGCCGAAGAGTCTCTAGTTGTTAGTGGGACTGCTGAGGCTTGGTACACCAGTGGGCTGATTGTCAATAACATTGTAGGGCTTTCGCAAAGCGTTTCACACGGGGTTGTGCTTCATCAGGCATATTTTGGACACCTACGTGGGGGCCTTTTATACAGTCATACTGAGATCCCAATAGGGTAATTGATTAGCCAATAGAGGTAACATGTATAGTAAATGCAAGGTACTAGCTAAGCTGGAAAGGTATAATGATTGCAAATAGTATGCATTATACCTTTATACCAATATAAACGAATTAGATATTAATTAGCAATTTTGGAATAATTAATAATTAAAATTACTGTTAAAAGCCACCCATGTAGGTGATGAACCCATAATTGATCATGCAATAGTACAATAATATTGCAAGATCACACTTAAATCACAGTGGTACATGCAATAAATACATAAAAATACATTGAATTGGAGTGAGAAAAAGTAAGGAGAAAGAAGGAAAAAAAGAAGGAAGAGAGAAGAGCAAGAAGAAGGAAAAGGGGGAGGGGAGGGAAACGGGGAGGGGGGAGGGAAAACCAGGGGGAAGGAAAAAAGAGGGGGGGAGGGGAAGGGAAAGGGGAGAGGTAAGAAGGGGGGATGGAAGGGGGGGGAAAGGGGAGGGAGAGGAGGGGGGGGAAGGGGGTGGGAGGGGAGGTATGGGGAGAGGGGAAGGGGAAGAGGGGAGGGGTTAAGGAAGGGGGAAGGGGGGGAAAGGTACAGAGGAGAGGGAAGGGGGAAGGAAGGGGTGGTGGGAGGAGGGGAGGGGGGGTTCCCCTCCCTCCCCTTTCCCCCCCTTCTCCCCCCTCCCCCCTTCTTACCTCTCCCCTTTCCCTTCCCCTCCCCCCCCTCTTTTTTCCTTCCCCCTGGTTTTCCCTCCCCCCTCCCCGTTTCCCTCCCCTCCTCCTTTTCCTTCTTCTTGCTCTTCTCTCTTCCTTCTTTTTTTCCTTCTTTCTCCTTACTTTTTCTCACTCAAATTCAATGTATTTTTATGTATTTATTGCATGTACCACTGTGATTTAAGTGTGATCTTGCAATATTATTGTACTATTGCATGATCAATTATGGGTTCATCACCTACATGGGTGGCTTTTAACAGTAATTTTAATTATTAATTATTCCAATATTGCTAATTAAGATCTAATTCGTTTATATTGGTATAAAGGTATAATGCATACTATTTGCAATCATTATACATTTCCAGCTTAGCTAGTACCTTGCATTTACTATGCATGTTACCTCTATTGGCTAATCAATTACCCTATTGGGATCTCAGTACACTACCGACACACTTTATTAAAGTGTGGCCGGTCCCGCAAGCCGGGAGATTTCCCGGCTTGCTAGTGGCCGCCCCTCGGCGTGCCGCGCGTCATAGACGCGCGGTCACGCGTCTTCGGGAGCCTGCGCCCCCTGCACGCGCGTCCAGGGCTCCCCGAGGGAGCCCTGGTGTCCCGCGATCGCGGGACGGCGGCAGGGGGTTCCGGGGGACCCGGCGGACCCGGCAGCGGTAGGGAGAGCGCCCCGATCGGAGGGCGCTCTTCCGCTGCTTCGGCGCGCGCCCATCACTGCTGCGGCCAAGAACGGGCAAATGCTCGAATAAACTTGGCCGCAGCAGAATGACTGTATAAAAGGCCCCCACGTAGGTGTCCAAAATAAGCCTGATGAAGCACAACCCCGTGTGAAACGCGTTGTGAAAGCCCTACAGTGTTATTGACAATCAGCCCACTGGTGTACCAAGCCTCAGCAGTCCCACTAACAACTAGAGACTCTTCGGCACGGAAAACCGGCGTTTGAGGCGGGCTACTATCCACGGGTCCTGCGAGAAGCCGCAACCCGTAAGGAAGAACAACGTGGTTCCGAGCCAGACAGCCCCAGCGCGTGGGTCTGACTAGCAAGCCTCAGCACCATCTCTCTGTGCCCAGGACACCACCATGACTGTTGCCTCTGCACTGCTCTACTGGACATACTTACCCTTATATGTAAGTTTTTATTGTTATTATCAATTTGTTTTTATTAAATCTTGACCCTTGGTGCGCTTTTGTGTTTCATTTCCTGCTGTCTATAACCAGCCTCAAACTCTTCCAGTCTATACACATCCACAAAGTGCACCTGTCTATACCCAGGCCCAAAGTGCACCTGTCTTTAACCAGCCACAAACTGTTCCAGTGTCTACCCAGGGCCAAAGTTTTGCAGCTATTCTCCAGACACAAAGTGCAGCAGTCATGACCCCGAAAACCACTACAAGTAACAGAGGAGGTAGGCCACAAAAACCAGAAAGTGAACCATCAAACAAGCCAGTTACTCGTTCACAAATGATTAAAAAATAAAATACACAAGATTTTTATTATGAATATTTGTTTGTGTTGTTGGTGTTCACACAAATGCCTACATATTTTATAATGTTTTTTTTTTAAATGTGTTGTGAAGGTGAATTTAGATAGAATTCAGAATCATTTGTCCATTAATACATGTTTTAACATTATTACACATTTGTGTTTTTAATCAAAATTGCTAATTATGTAAAGTTTATAGTAGACAAATGGCCATACAAATGTAATCCAACTGTCATTTGCACATAGACCAATTTTATGCCCTAAAACTCAACTTCATGTTGTGAAAATAAATCTACATTAGTATTTGAACATACATAATTAGTGAATATAAATTTGATTACACTGTGTACAAAAGTTGATACAGGTAATGTTATTTGTAATAATTACATAACTATTTAAGATATTTCTAGAAATACTATGTACATTATATAAATCTCGTCATAAAATACAACATGTTAAATTTATGTATCAATGTCATTCTCATTGTACTTGTACAAGTAAAAATGTTTGAATGTATGTGTGTCTGTGTAGAAAATACTTAAAGGTGTTTAGTGGTGTGTGTTTAGTGGGGGTGTGTGTGTGTGTGTTTAGTGGGGGGGTGTGTGTTTAGTGTGTGTGTTTAGTGTGTGTGTTTAGTGGGGGTGTGTTTAGTGTGTGTGTTTAGTGGGGGTGTGTTTAGTGTGTTTAGTGTGTGTGTGTTTAGTGTGTGTGTATGTTTAGTGTGTGTGTGTGTTTAGTGTGTGTGTGTGTGTTTAGTGTGTGTGTGTGTTTAGTGTGTGTGTGTGTTGTGTGTGTGTGTGTGTGTGTGTGTGTGTGTGTGTGTGTGTGTGTGTGTGTGTGTGTGTGTGTGTGTGTGTGTGTGTGTGTGTGTGTGTGTGTGTGTGTGTGTGTGTGTGTGTGTGTGTGTGTGTGTGTGTGTGAAACATAGCTCAAAGCTGTGACCATGCAGCAAGCTTAAGCCTATAGGGAACCATGTTAAAAATGGTTATTGAGGCAAAAAGTGACACTGTGTGCTCATTTGCATGTCATTTCCCAGAATCCCTTGCTGCAGTGGAAGTGCTGTATGCTGGGTGACAATGGGGAAAGGCGGGGTGGCAGACCTGCCTAAGACATGCAGATGAGCATACAGCTATATTTGCATATTTGCTTTCCTGTGGAGGTTTTTTGTCACTTTTTTTTCTCACCATAACTTAACTCAGTATTATGGTTTAGCCTGTCCCATAGCCTTTCTTGCATTCCCAGTAAAATCAACCCCACACTGATGAGACCCATCAAGGTCGAAACAGCTGTCTGTGGGTGGTTTTCTGGGTATGCACCTTAACCCTGGCTGTGCTCAAAGCTGTGACCATGCAGCAAGCTTAAGCCTATAGGGAACCATGTTAAAAATGGTTATTGAGGCAAAAAGTGACACTGTGTGCTCATTTGCATGTCATTTCCCAGAATCCCTTGCTGCAGTGGAAGTGCTGTATGCTGGGTGACAATGGGGAAAGGCAGGGTTGCAGACCTGCCTAAGACATGCAGATGAGCATGCAGCTATATTTGCATATATATATATATATATATATATATATATATATATATATATATATATATATATATATATATATATATATATATATTTAGTTCTTCAGTATTAGGTGATACCTTTTTTATTGGACTAACAATTTATGTCATAGGACAAGCTTTTGAGAGTTATCCTCTCTTCTTCAGGTCTGGCAATACTGATATACAAAGGTTTCAATGGCTAAAACAGTGTAGAGAGAGGGGGAAAAAACCCGCAGATATTTACTGTAGATAAGGTAGGGTGTTAAATGTGTTTGAAGCCAGGGAACGGTGTCAGAGAAAGGTGGGGAGGGGTAGGGATACAGAGGGGGAGAGAGAAAGTGTGAATAAGAATAGAGGCAAGCAGGATAATAACAAGTAATTTTGATAGGGTGTGAGAAAACCCATGTCCGCATTAAGTCCTTTGGTTTTTGTGTCAAAGAGTCTTATCATTCTGAGTTCAAATGTTTTCCGTTCTTGGGTGCTTTTAAACATTCCATTGAGGATTTTGATTTTTAGATCATTTATGGAATGATCTGGTTGTGAGAAGTGATGTCCCACAGGAGAGCAGTATCTCCCTTCTTCGTGATGGAGTATGGAGTGTCTGTGCATATTCATTCTTCCTTGTAGTTTTTGGCTGGTTTCCCCAATGTAGCAACCTTGGTCACATTTGTTGCATTGAATCATATACACTATATTCCTGGATGTGCAGCTGTATGATCCTTTAACATTGAATGTTCTATGGTTGTGACTGGCTGTGGGATCTTGGCAAATATGTTTGCAGAGTTTGCAGCGTTTGTTGCTGCACGGCTTTGTGCCATTATCCATGTCTTTAAAATCGTTGTGAAGTTATCTGCTGACTAATTTTTGTTTGAGGTTTGGTGGTTGCCGGAACGCAAGAATGGGAGGTTTGGGAAAGATTTCTTTTAATGTTGCATCCTCTGTCAGCATGGGTTGCAGATCTTTGATTATTTTTCGTATGCCCTCTAGGGTAGGGTTGTATGTGGTCACTAGTGGTATGCGTGTGGTAGGTTCTTTCTGTCTGTATTGTAGCAAGTGTTCTCGTGGGGCTTTTATTGCAGATGTAATAATTTTGGCAATGGTCTTTGGTTTGTATCCCTTCTGTCTGAACGATTCGGTCAGGGTTGTGAGATGCCTGTTTCTGTCTTCAGTGTCAGAGCATATGCGGTGGTATCTTATAGCCTGGCTGTGTATGATACCTTGTTTTGTATGAGTGGGATGGAAGCTTGAGTTGTGGAGGTAACTGCATCTGGCAGTTGGTTTCTTGTATACAGATGTGTGTAGTTTGCCATCTTTCAGTGTTCGTGTGGAGTAGCCTCCTATGGCGCTAAGGATGAAGAATGGAGTAGAGTCTTGTGCAGTGATTTTCTTCTTGTATGGAATGCCTCAGAGAAGGGAACAGGAAATAAACAAAAACACCACAATAGTGTATTACCTTTGAGACAACAATTGCCGTGGTGGACAAGATACAAAGAGCATTTATTGGTTACAACAATGGTAACCTCAATTGGTATAAAACATGTATAGAATTAATAAACAGTAGACTTTTCTCCTGCTAGACTAGAAGATAGTTCTCCTGCTGAATAAGAAATAGGCTCCCAAGCGCTTGTGCTTAAGGAAGCTAAGAAGAAGAAAATCACTGCACAAGACTCTACTCCATTCTTCATCCTTAGCGCCATAGGAGGCTACTCCACACGAATCTTCTCATCTGGTTGGAAGATACCGGATCAACCTCTCAGGCAGCTCAAGGACTACCTCCATCATAAACTGTATCACAGGTTTTGCTTTACTGTTTATATCACTGTTTATATCACTGTATTATTTTGTTTACACTAGCGCTAAATCTGCACTTATCATTTTATTACATCTTTCAGTGTTACTGTAGTATCTAGAAATAATACTAGGTTTGCCGAATAATCCATTTTGAGTTTAATAGATGGATGGAATGAGTTCAGGGACTCGAGGAATTGTTTTAGGTTTTCTTCACCCTCTGTCCATACCTGAAACAATTCCACGAGTCCCTGAACTCATTCCATCCATCTATTAAACTCAAAATGGATTATTCGGCAAACCTAGTAAACTTTCTAGATACTACAGTAACACTGAAAGATGGCAAACTACACACATCTGTATACAAGAAACCAACTGCCAGATGCAGTTACCTCCACAACTCAAGCTTCCATCCCACTCATACAAAACAAGGTATCATACACAGCCAGGCTATAAGATACCACCGCATATGCTCTGACACTGAAGACAGAAACAGGCATCTCACAACCCTGACCGAATCGTTCAGACAGAAGGGATACAAACCAAAGACCATTGCCAAAACTATTACATCTGCAATAAAAGCCCCACGAGAACACCTGCTACAATACAGACAGAAAGAACCTACCACACGCATACCACTAGTGACCACATACAACCCTACCCTAGAGGGCATACGAAAAATAATCAAAGATCTGCAACCCATGCTGACAGAGGATGCAACATTAAAAGAAATCTTTCCCAAACCTCCCATTCTTGCGTTCCGGCAACCACCAAACCTCAAACAAAAATTAGTCAGCAGAAAACTTCACAACGATTTTAAAGACATGGATAATGGCACAAAGCCGTGCAGCAACAAACGCTGCAAACTCTGCAAACATATTTGCCAAGATCCCACAGCCAGTCACAACCATATAACATTCAATGTTAAAGGATCATACAGCTGCACATCCAGGAATATAGTGTATATGATTCAATGCAACAAATGTGACCATGGTTGCTACATTGGGGAAACCAGCCAAAAACTACAATGAAGAATGAATATGCACAGACACTCCATACTCCATCACGAAGAAGGGAGATACTGCTCACCTGTGGGACATCACTTCTCACAACCAGATCATTCCATAAATGATCTAAAAATCAAAATCCTCAATGGAATGTTTAAAAGCACCAAAGAACGGAAAACATTTGAACTCAGAATGATAAAACTCTTTGACAACAACACCAAAGGACTTAATGCGGACATGGGTTTTCTCACACCCTATCAAAATTGCTTGTAATTATCCTGCTTGCCTCTATTCTTATTCACACTTTCTCTCTCCCCCCCTGTATCCCTACCCCTGCCCACCTTTCTTTGACAGCGTTCCCTGGCTTCAAACACATTTAACACCCTACCTTATCTACAGTAAATATCTGCTGTTTTTTTTCCCCTCTCTCTACCTTGTTTTAGCCATTGAAACCTTTGTATATCAGTATTGCCAGACCTGAAGAAGAGAGGATAACTCTCGAAAGCTTGTCCTATGACATAAATTGTTAGTCCAATAAAAAAGGTATCACCTAATTCTGAAGAACTAATTTATTCTGCACTATCGCAACTGGACTAACACGGCTATTTTCTGCTTTATATATATTTATATATACACTGGCGACACACTTTATTCAAGCTCGGCTAGTCCCACGAATTCGGGTATACTCGGGTGTATTGAGGTTTGTGACTGTTTTCTGCCCGAGTGCATTGCGTTATTTTCCAGGCAGGGATTGAAGCATTTTATTCCCGCTGGCTGCAATACTGCACAGTATATATATACTGCATTACAATTCATGAATTTATGCCATTTGGTAGACACGCGAAGCATTGCAGCCTATTAAATCCTAATCATTATCATTTAACAGATCAGCTGCCCGTCAGCCAGGCATGAACCATGGCTGGGAAGGCAAACGCAACGGGGCTTGTCAGAGGTGAGGAGCGGCGCATTCCAGGTTTCTGCCAGGTACAAACTGGGTATTTGCTCGAATAAAGTGTGTCGCAGCAGTACAGTGGCGACACACTTTATTCTAACTCGGCTAGTTTCGCGAATTTCAGAATATCCCGGTGATGTGCGGTTTTATGTCGTTTTCGCCCGGAGTGAATTGCGTTATTTTCCCGGCTGTGATTTAAGCATTTTATTCCCGCTGTCTGCAATGCTGCAATGCCTTGTAAAAACGCATGGGGGCGTTTGCGAGCTGTTGTCTTTGAAGCCGTCCCCTTTAACCCCTAACATACAGTACTGTACACATACAGTACTGTATATGCACATCAATGATACTATAGGCCGGCGGGGGTGAGATGTGTTTGCAGCAGAGAGAGATCCGCTGCTCTCTCTGTGCAAACATCGGCACATTAAAAATTATTTAAAATACATTTTTATTCATAGTGTAGATGTGCAGGGGGTCTCCGGAGCTGAACCTCGTTGGTTTCAGATCTGGGAACCCTCTGCTTCCCGAGATACAGGCCCCTTTATGAGGTGCCGGTATCCCTCTGCATTTGAAGGTCCCGATCACGTGACCGCGGCATGTAAACAAAGCACAGGGATACCGGCACCCCCTAAAGGGGCCTGTATCTCGAGGAGCAGGGGGTCCCCGGACCTAAAACCACAGCGGTTCAGCTCCAGAGACCCTCTGCACATCTACAGTATGAATAAAACACATATATAAATAAACACTCGTTCCTTACCTTTGCGACTATCTGCTATGGTAACGAAGCAGCATGAATGTATTTTTAATAATATTGTACAGTGAGCAGGGGGTTCCCTGAGCCACAAATCAAAACTCAGGGGACACCCTGCTCCTGCACAATATTATTAAAAATACAGAAATGCTGCTTCATTACCATAGCTGATAGCCGCTAAGGCAATGAAGGGGTTAACCCACCGTGCCCGCTTTATTGTGTGTAGCGGGGGTGGGTGAAGGGGGTATTTGGCCCTTGGTGTGAGTTTAGGACTTGCGGGGGGTTGCGGGTGCACTTAACCCCTTCACGACCGTAGCAGTTAATACCGCTACGGTCATGAACGGGTTAACCCCTCCCGCTACCCCTCGCAAAGCCCTAAACAACCACCATTGGGGCTAATACTCCTTCACCCACCCCCGCTACCCACAATAAAAAAAATTCACACACAGCAGCCGCCCAAAAAAATAAAATATATCTAAATAAATAAATAAATACATGAATATAAATAAATACATTTAAAATACATTTTTATTCATAGTGTACATGTGCAAGGGGTCTCTGGAGCTGGACCGCGTTGGTTTCAGGTCCGGGGACCCTCTGCTTCCCGAGATACAGACCCCTTTATGAGGTGCCTGTATCCCTCTGCATTTAAAGGTCCCGATCACTTGACCATGGCATGTAAACCAAGCAGAGGGATACCGGCACCCCTTAAAGGGGCCTGTATCTCGGGTAGCAGGTGGTCCCCGGACCTATAACCACAGCGGTTCAGCTCCGGAGACCCTCTGCACATCTACAGTATAAATAAAATACACACATCAATAAAGAATCGTTCCTTACCTTTGCGGCTATCTGCTATGGTAACGAAGCAGCATGAATATATTTTTAATAATATTGTACAGTGAGCACAATATTATTAAAAATACAGAAAAGCTGCTTCATTACCATAGCTGATAGCCGCTAAGGCAATGAAGGGTTAAGGCAGAATAGCATGTTTATTGGGGACATTTGCCCCCAATAAACATTGTAATAAACAACATACAGTGTACTAAACCCCCTGTGTATTTAAAATAAATAAACAACAATAAATACATTAAATACATATTTTTAATGTGTCTGTTAAACCTCCCTGCCTTGACTGTAATCTATGTAAAGCCCACTCCCCCTATTGTGTCTGTTACACAGATTACAGTCAATGCAGGAAAGTTTAAGCCCCCATCCCCCTAATGTGTCTGTTCAACTTCCCTACCGTGACTGTAATCTGTGTAAAGCCCCATCCCCCTATTGTGTCTGTTTAATCTCCCTGGCCTGTGTTTCTGTGAGTGCAGTGTATGTAAATGTGGGGAGGGGGAGGGGGATCCCGTGTAAATATAATGCAGCGCCTCACCGCCAATGGCCCACCCCGTGAGGCCTAACCACACCCACACCCACTACCCACCTGCCCATGGCCCCTCCGCTGCTGCAAAACAGAGACAAAAATTAAAACATACAAAGTAATGTCCCCTAACCCCTCAATCACCATAACGGTTATTAACCGTTACAGTTATTAAGGGGTTAACCCACCCTCATCCACCACTCGGGACACCTACATACCCTCCCACATTAACCCCCCACCCCGTCAGGCCTAACCACCCTCTCCCACTACCCACAAGGGAGGCCTGCCCACATACCGTTTGGGAAACCCCCCCACACCCCTCCCCCACTGCCACCCACCCCCAGTACCCACAATAAAAACAATACACAGGCCCACAATAAACATCATTCTATTTATTAATTACATTACCCACCCCCTGTGGCACCCCACAAATACAAGATTTATCCTTTTAAAAACAGTGTTCATAACGCAGCCCCACGCGAGTCCCCGGTGGGCTGGCGGGGCACCTGACAGACCTACAGGGTACCTGCAGCCCTTTTCAAACAGGTTCTGGAAGCCTGCTGGTGGGTCCCGCCAGCACCATGGCCCCCAGGTGGTCTCCTTGGGTCACCGTGGGCCACAATTGGGTCCCCACGGTAGGCCCGCGGATGTCTGGGAGCCCCGGGTCAGACCCACAGGTGTCTGCGGGGCCTCGGGTGGTTCCCACGGGGGTCTGGGGAACTCACGAGTGCTCACTACAGGTCCGCGGTGCCCCCACAGAAGTGGGACCACACATCATCATCCCCGCACCTACGGGTCGGCGGTGCCCCCACAGAAGTGGGAACACACAGCTTCATCTCCGCAGACTATGGGTCGGCGGTGCCCCCACAGATGTGAGGCCACAGCTTCATCCCCGCATGTGTCACCCATGGAACCACCAGCCTGATACCCGTGAGATACCCGAGGAGACCCGCAGGTGGTCTCCAGAGGTCCCACGCCGAACCACGGAACAAACCCTGAATGTAAAAAAAATAAACCTGGCCTATACATTCAGTACATACACCCCCTCTTCCACCCCAACACCTACAGTACAATAATGTGCAAAATAACTATTATCCAGATATGGATAATAGATTCATTGACAGAGGATGAGACACGCACTCAATATCAATATCCGGCAACTAAATTCCCCACCTCTATTACTATTGATATTGAGTGCGTGTCTCATCCTCTGACTATGTATACTATCCTGCATTGAGCACAGCACCTACAGCTAATTCTTAGGACTGCCTTTTGCTGTTTACCTTATCATAGGAATCTCTGATATCGTTGACAGAGTTTGAATTACTCTGTAAACCTGTTATATTACTGGCCCTTGGGCACATTCTTTGCATCATTTCTTTAAGTGTGAAGCCTTTTTTTTGGACTGTTACTGCTATATCCTGCATCTTTACACTGCCCAGCAGCAGTTTATACAGCACACGTGTGTATTGTGTATACATGGAGAATTTGTGCAACTTGTCTCTAGGTCTGACACAAAGAGCTGACACTCTAACTATCACGGAACAGGAGATTAATAGGATTCTCTTTAAAACCTCACCAGAGGAAGCATTTGGTCCTGATAGGCCACAAGACCATTTGCAGGAGCTGGAAAGGCTCAAAAAGAAGGAAATTGAGCTGTTCGCTCATGGCAGCATGTTATCTGAATATTACAGACAGAGATTACTACCTCGTGGATTCCGTATCAACAACAGACCCACAATTGGCGCAGATAAGTCTGCATTCTGTGAGAGGTGGTGCAAGGTCCTTAATAGGGCCTCTTTGGACTTGATTATTTTGGTTATTGAGGAGGTGGGGGAACAACTTAGCCACACAAGGAAGGATATACTCAAAGTGGAAATCCTCATTGAACAGTCTAGCGCTGGTACAGACATTGTACAATCATTGGATAGTCTTAAGACCAAGCTGGAAAAAATTAAAAGTGATCTTATTCACTTTAAGAAGTTGAAATTCAAAAAATTTGTTAATGACTATAAAGATGGAAGGGTATACCCGTGGCTGAAGCAAGACCCCAAACAACGCAAAAACCAAAGAGCGAGAGCACCCCAGGGAGTCCAAGAAGCCAACACCAGTGACTCTGAAGCCCATTCCTCAACAGAACGTCAGAGAGGCCAAAGTCCGGCCCCTTTTTTAGGCCAATCCAAGGACAAGGAGAAAGGAAAATTAGACGCGGGGGCCAGGGGAAAGGGAAGATCACCCTATCCCCTACGTACAACAGAGCAGAAATGAGTATGGACACCGTGGTTGTTAATCTGTCTGATTACACTCTTAATCAATGTGAAATGTCTGTCTTAGTTAGGGGGCCATCATATGTACCTACTACATTGTTTAATGATTTTTATTTGGAGGTTGACCTATTTAAATTCGAACGTGTATTAAACCTTAAATCGTTTTTTTCTAACAGGTCTACAGAATCGGTGCATTCTAATATCCAACCAGGGACAGGTAATCCTCCTATGGAACAACAAGGGACAGTTAATTTGGCCACTAACCAGCAAGGGACAGATAATTCGGCTTCTTATCAAGGTACCAAAATGTGCAAGCTCAAATCTACTTTTGTCCCGCCATTTAAAAATCAATCAGTCAGCACATATATACGACTGGTTAAGGCGGACATTGCAAGGTACAAAAAAACAAACATAGGGCTGCATACAATATGTCTATTCAGGAAAAGGAAGCATGAAAACTTTTGACTAATAATAATGACATTATTATTAAGCGTGCGGATAAGGGGGGTGCCCTAGTAGTGCAGAATTACTCAAATTATAAGGCTGAAGCCATCAGACAACTGAGTGACATTAACTGTTACATTAAATTGGATAGGGACCCTACCTTTAACTATGCGAGAGAAATTAAGGAAATTATCCAAATGGGGGTTAATAACCGGTGGATAACAGAGCCTGAATCTGAGTTTCTAACTATGTTGCATCCTAAATGCCCTATTTTCTATACCTTGCCCAAAATACACAAGAATTTAAACAATCCCCCGGGCGGCCTATTATAGCTGCTATTAATTCATTAAATCAACCCCTTGCAAAATTTCTAGACACATTTCTACAACCTATAGCACAGACAGCCAAGTCATACATCAAAGACACGTTTGATTTCCTTGACAAATTAAAAAAACTCACCTGGTGATGGGACTCATCATATTCTGGTTAGTTTAGATGTGTCTAGCCTTAATACAATAATCCCCCATGTTGAAGGTCTTGAGATAATCAAGGCCGCCCTCATTCGCCATTATAGTGATTGTGACAGAGTGAAGTCAACTCCTATCAGTTACGCCTGGGAGACATATGTCTGAGTGCTTCATCCAGCACTCATAAGGGTTAACTCAGGTGGAAGTTAGGAAATCAGAACTCTTTAGCTGACACCTGAGAGCCAGCAAGGTAGATAAAGGATCATGTGACTGGCAGTAGCTGCCAGAGAGAGAGAGAGAGAGAGAGAGAGAGAGAGAGAGAGAGAGAGAGAGAGAGAGAGAGAGAGAGAGAAGCACACTGCTGCGTGAGCCCTTAGCCAGAGGGATTTCACCAAAGACTACTTCAACTAAAGTAAGGATTATTCATTTGTTTACTGACTGCTTAAAGTACCCTTATGGTTTGGTTCTGGTTTAGCCAGCCAGCCTGCTAGATAGGTCTGCTGTGTTATTAGTCAGTTTTTCTCCCAAAGTGGAGCAGGATTTATTTTGTTAAAGGGACAGTGTACCCGCATGTTATGTTACTGTGGAGAAATAAAGCCACTGAACGTTTTTATTTATCCTGAAACTATACGTGTGGACTGTTCCCTGACCTCGGCTACAGGCCGTCCTGCCACAGGTGGTGTCAGACGTGGGATGTCGGAGGGCCCCTATATCTGAAGGGCCACACAAAAAAAAATGGAGAAGAGCGACAAGCCCAGCAAGATGAGCGACAAGCCCAGCAAGCTGAGCGACAAGCCCAGCAATATGAGCAACAGGCCCGGCGAGAGGAAAAGCTACTCCAACTGCTGGTCGAAGGCCCAACCACAGGCAGACCAGGGATTCCAAATAACCCACCGGTGATGCTGCCTAAAATGAAGCCAAACGAAGACCCAGAGGCATTTCTCCTCACTTTTGAAAGGGTAGCCATGGCCCACGGCTGGACAGTTGATCGCTGGGTAACGACTCTGGCTCCACTTCTCATAGGGGAAGCTCAGGCAGAATACCAGGCTCTTCCAGCAGACGAGGCCATGGACTATCAGAAACTAAAGGCTGGTATTCTGGATCGCCTAGGCCTCATGCCAGAGACCTACCGACAGCGGTTCCGGACAGTCAAATATACAAACCGAGACAGACCCCCGGGTCGTAGCCCACCGCTTAGTAGACTTATGTACCAGGTGGATACAACCGGGAAAATATGACAAGGCAGAGATCCTTGAACAGTTTGTGCTCGAGCAGTTCATACAGATACTGCCCCCCTCCTCCCGCTCCTGTGAATTCAGCGGTCCGCTTGGTGGAAAACTTCGTGGGCGACGACACCCAACAGGATAGCTGGGAACGGCCAGTGCAAACACCAGTTGTTTCCGGTGATACTAGAGGCAGGAGAGCAGACACTCGAGGGGTCTACAACCCACCAGCTCGGGAGATCCAGTCAACCCGATCGGAAGACCCTTTCCCATCTCGGAGGGTTCCTGGTACAAACTCCCGCAGAGAAGCCCATCCTGGATCTGAGGCCACTGGATCACTCAAGGGAGGTCACCACCCACAGTAATCCCCGAGAACCTGGACTCCTGTCACCCACCCGGTGGAGAGAATAACCCCACCAACCAGAAGGGAGGACCCCATCCAACAGCGGAGAGGTCCAAACACCGAGCCCCGTCGAGAGCTTCCGCGGACGACCGAGTTTGCGGACTCAGGAAATGAGGAGATGGACTGTTCATATGGCAGAACCACTGCCACAGCTTGTCTCCGAGGGGACCACAATCAGTGGTTAGTCCCAGCATCTCTGGAGGGGACAAAAGTAAACGCCATGCTGGACTCGGGCTCTGGAAAAACCCTGATCCTAGAGGGCCTAATTCCAAGCAATAGACTATCTTATAACTCTACTTGGAATATCGAGTGTATACATGGGGATACAAAGAGATACCTGACGGCGAACGTTACACTGCGTATCCAGGATCAAGAGGCTAGCCTACTAGTGGGAGTTGCTCCCTGGCTACCTGCTCCTGTTCTACTTGGCCGAGACTGGCCCTACCTCGAAAGATTGTTGGCCCCTACTCCTACGGAGCCTACTTCTCTGGTACCGGAGAAGCCCGGAGACTTGTTCCCTTTTTCCCCAGAGATTTTCCCCCGTAGACACCATGTCCCAAAGACACGTAAACAGAGACATGCGGAAAAAGAGGACTAATAAAGGCTGGGACTTTTGGTAACATTAGTCAGCCCAAAGGACTGCAGGTCATGGCCGGGGATGACCAGGGTGGGGCACAGATAGATACGGGAGTGTTGCCAGACCTGGATCTTCCTGACTTCCGTCAGAGGCAGAGGGAGGACCCAGCTCTGGCTAGACAATATGAGAAGGTGGTACAGGTCAACAACAAGATAATAGATGAACAAGGTGTAAAAGTGTTTCCACATATTGAACTGTTGAATGACATACTATATCGTGTGAATAAGGTTACACAAACAGGGGAGGTCATTCGACAGATGCTAGTCCCTAATGGGTTGATTAAAACAGTGTTTACCCTAGCCCATACTCTCTCATGGGGTGGTCATTTGGGCAGAGATAAGACCACGGACCGCATCTCGTCCCGGTTTTACTGGCCAGGCATACATGGTGACATCATGAAACTATGTGAGACATGTCCTGAATGCCAGTTAACTAGCCAAAAAGGACAGAAGCCGGCTCCTTTGGTTCCTCTGCCCTTGGTAGCCATCCCATTCGAGAGAATTGGGGTAGATCTGGTCAGACCTTTAGAACCCTCTGCGAAGGGACATAAATTTATACTCGTTGTTGTTGATTATGCCACCAGGTATCCTGAGGCCTTCCCTCAGAGATCAGCCACTGCTAAACAGGTTGCTCAAAGGCTGTTAGAACTGTTTTCTAGGGTAGGACTTCCCCAAATAATGTTAACTGACCAGGGAACAAATTTCATGGCAAAGTTAATGCAGGATGCCCTGAAGTTATTGGAGGTAAAATCCGTCCGGACCTCGGTCTACCATCCTCAGACTGATGGATTGGTAGAGAGGTTTAACCGTACTTTAAAAACTATGCTTAGAAAGTTTGTGGACACTGAAAAGCGAGCTTGGGATAAACTTCTCCCTTTCCTGTTGTTTGCGGTACGAGAAGTTCCCCAATCATCCACAGGCTCCTCCCCGTTTGAGCTCCTATATGGACGCCAACCTCTGGGTATTCTCGACCTACTGAAGGAATCCTGGGAGGAGGAGCCCTCCCCCTCCAAGAATACCCTTAAGTATGTCATAGACCTTAGAAACCGCCTAGACATGATAGGTCGGTTTGTGGGAGGAAAACCTCAAATCTGCTCAAGAACGTCAAGAGAGGCAGTACAACCAAAATGCTCGCTTGAGGGTCTTCCAACCTGGGGACCAAGTGATGCTACTACCACCGACGTCCGAGAATAAACTCCTTGCGAAGTGGCAGGGTCCTTTCCAAGTTCTCCGCCGCACCGGGGAGGTGAACTATGAGATCTCTCAACCAGGGTCCAGGAAGGGTAAACAAATCTACCACGTGAACCTCCTGAAACCCTGGAAAACGATGAGATCGCTGTTCATTCACCCTCGGGAAGGAGAGACAGATTTGGGTCCAAAGCTTCCAAAGGGTAGTAGGTACATTGACCATCAGGTTCCCATGGGAGAGCAGTTAACAACGGAACAAAGGTCAGACCTACTTGATGTATGTGACCAGTTCCCAGATGTTTTTTCTGAGCTGCCAGGGCAGACTGATTTAGTGTCCCATTGAATTGAGACAGAACCTGGCGTAAAAGTACGGTCCCGTCCCTATAGATTGCCAGAGGGCCGAAAAGACCTGGTAGAGAGGGAGATAATAGACATGTTGAAATTGGGCGTGATCGAGGAGTCCCACAGCGAATGGTGTAGCCCTATCGTGTTGGTCCCTAAACCAGATGGGAAGGTGAGGTTTTGCGTGGATCTGCGAAAGGTAAATGCTGTATCCAGATTTGATGCATATCCAATGCCTAGGGTGGATGAATTGCTTGATTCGCTTGGTAAAGCAGAGTATATCTCCACCCTAGATCTGACGAAAGGATATTGGCAGATACCTCTAGCGGAAGAATCCAAATGCAAAACTGCCTTCGCCACCCCTCTCGGTTTATACCAATTCGTCACTATGCCATTTGGGTTACATGGGGCTCCAGCCACGTTCCAAAGGTTAATGGACAAGGTACTACGACCCCATAGGGCATATGCCGCGGCCTACTTGGATGACATTGTCATCTATAGCAGACACTGGCAGTCTCATATAAAAAGGTTAAGGGCAGTCCTAACATCCTTAAGAGAAGCAGGGCTCACTGCAAATCCAAAAAAATGTGCCCTGGGTAAATCCACTACAAAGTACTTGGGCTATGCCATTGGGGGAGGGATAGTAAGGCCACTAGATAGCAAGGTGGCCACCATAAAGGAAGTCCCCACCCCACAGACAAAGACACAGGTCCGCTCCCTTTTGGGGTTAGCAGGGTATTACCGGCGGTTTATCCCCAATTTTTCAGAAATATCTGCACCCCTAACAGATCTGACAAAAAAGAGTGCCCCAACCCAAGTTAAATGGTCTTGGGAGTACCAAGACGCCTTTGACATGCTAAAAAAGTGCCTGTCAGAGGGCCCTGCTCTTCAGAGCCAAGATTTTAAAGAGCCCTTCATCATCCAGACGGATGCCTCAGAGGTAGGACTGGGAGCAGTGCTGTCTCAGCAATTTGATGGTGTTGAACTCCCCATACTGTTCATCAGCCGGAAGCTGTTCCCAAGGGAAGTGAGGTATTCCGTTATTGAGAAGGAGTACCTCACTGTAAAATGGGCAATTGAGGCCTTGAGACATTATGTCGCCGGAGTACACTTCACCCTGGTCACTGACCATGCGCCCTTGAAGTGGTTAAACACCATGAAGGACACAAATCCAAGGTTGACCAAGTGGTATATTGACCTCCAAACCTTCTCTTTTGATATTCATCATAGACCTGGAAAAGACCATGAAAATGATGATTTTTTGTCAAGGGAAGGAGTGGAGGGTCGGGCTTCAGCCGTGTGGGACACTAGCCACACACAAACAGGGGAGGTATGTGACAGAGTGAAGTCAACTCCTATCAGTTACGCCTGGGAGACATATGTCTGAGTGCTTCATCCAGCACTCATAAGGGTTAACTCAGGTGGAAGTTAGGAAATCAGAACTCTTTAGCTGACACCTGAGAGCCAGCAAGGTAGATAAAGGATCATGTGACTGGCAGTAGCTGCCAGAGAGATAGAGAGAGAGAGAGAGAGAGAGAAGCACACTGCTGCGTGAGCCCTTAGCCAGAGGGATTTCACCAAAAGTAAGGATTATTCATTTGTTTACTGACTGCTTAAAGTACCCTTATGGTTTGGTTCTGTTTTAGCCAGCCAGCCTGCTAGATAGGTCTGCTGTGTTATTAGTCAGTTTTTCTCCCAAAGTGGAGCAGGATTTATTTTGTTAAAGGGACAGTGTACCCGCATGTTATGTTACTGTGGAGAAATAAAGCCACTGAACGTTTTTATTTATCCTGAAACTATACGTGTGGACTGTTCCCTGACCTCGGCTACAGGCCGTCCTGCCACAGTGATACTGTTCCAATTGAATACATTATGCTCATTTTACATTTCATTCTCTATAAAAATTATTTTAGATTTGAGAGTGATTTCTTCCTGCAGATTAAGGGGACAGCAATGGGCAGTAATATGGCCCCTGCTTACGCCAACATATACATGACACATTTCGAAGAGCAGTACATCTACAAATCAGACTTTTTTGTGTATATTAAAAGCTATTACAGATATATTGATGATCTGTTTTTCATATGGACAGGTACGGAGGATCAGCTGTTATCTTTTTTTGAGTATCTTAATGGTCTCCATTCACCGGTCCGCCTCACTAATACATGGAGTACACAGCAACTCTCTTTTTTAGATGTCCTTATTTCACACACTAATGGGGAGTTACATACTGATCTTTTTAGAAAGGATACAGACAGAAATGCCATTTTAAGGGCAGATAGCCATCATCCTCCTTCTCTTATTGATGCATTACCTTTTTCACAGAAAGTCCGAGTCTGCAAAATCACGAGCAGGAAGGATAATATTGAACCAGCTATTGGAGAACTACGTAGTAGATTCCTGGCTAGGGGATATCCTCCTGCTGTGTTAGACCGGGCACTGGATAAAGAGGTAAGTGCTACCAAAAATAAGAAGAAGGACAGGCTTGTATTTACCACTACGTACAGTCAAACTGGTGGTTTTATTAAATCTACCATTCTTAAACATTGGCATATTCTGCAAAATGATGATAAATTATCTGAAAGTTGCTGTGTACCACCAATGGTGGCATTCAAAAGAGGGAGGAATCTGGCGGATAGCCTGATACATGCAGATAATGAGGGTAACTACAGAACTCCTCATTTTCTGGAGGGTGGCAGACCGGGTAACTTTAGATGCATGAGCTGCTCGGTCTGTAACAGTCTGACTACCGGTAGTCAATTCAGTCACCCCCACAGTGGGAGGATCATAAAAATTATAAATAGAATCACATGTAGATCTGAATATGTAGTGTACATAATAAAGTGTCCATGTGGTCTTCTTTATGTGGGTAAGACCATAAGAATGTTAAAAACAAGGTTCATTGAACATAAAAGTGTAATTCGAAAAGGTACGGATCCCTCTATTCTTGTGCAACACTGTGTGGAACACAATCATAATGTTGCCTCTTTACGTATCATGGGTATTGAGTCAGTAGCACCTAGATAAGGCACTCCGGATAGGGAGACTTTCTTATTGAGACGTGAAGCATTCTGGATACATGCTTTAAATACCAGCAACGGTATGGGTCTTAATGAGCAACAGAATTTAAAATGCTTTCTTAATAGAAGGTAATTTTTTGTCTTACTACAGGCATATTTGATCTTGCACCATCCATGGACTCTGCACTTACCTGTTGGAAAGATTATCCCTTTTGTGTGTTTTGTTTCCCCTTTTTGTCTTCCTTTTTTTTTTCCCCTCCCTCCCTCCCCTTTCCCTTCACCCCCCCCCCCCCCCCGGCTGTGTGTACCCATTTCTGACCTAGGTGTACACACTAGCATATTCTAAATACTGATGTACTGCATATTCTTATGTGGCATTTCACTGTAACTTTGCAGGATTATACTGATGTCATCAGCAGTATACAGTTATACAGTCACATGTTTTTAATAGTATATTGCTATATTAATTTTGTGCACATATGCTTTATTAATATTTTGGTGTGTGGTTTATTTACACTTTCAGGGTGATTTATAGGAGTGTCTCACTCCTCCCTGCTCTGACACTGATCCCATGGCAACGGATACATCTTTGTCCAGCCCTGTCAGTACAGCCTTGATTGGTGCACGCCCCCCCCCTCTTTCCCCCCCCCCGACGGCTGGGTCACGCTGACGTCATCATGGGGGAGTGTTCAGTCTGGGGAGAGGTGTGGCTGTGGCTGCAGTCCTCCAAGACAGCTCTTTGCTGTATTGCCAGGGATTTAGACCTAGATGTCTGACGTCACTAGGGAGCGCCATATGGTAGCTCTGACGTCATCAGGTGGGCGTCAACATCCTGGTTATGTGGCAGAATGGGGAGGGGTGAGTATCAGGGGTGGTGGTATATATTTTGACTGTTTTCATGTGTTTGGTAGCCTTCACCTTGAGAAAGGCAGTATTTGACTGCGGAAACGTTGGACTTTATGGCATATTAAACCTCCTTTTGAGTAAGACCGTGTGCCTGCTTCTTCTTCTTTGTAATAGATTAATTGCCCATTATTAAAAACATTAACTAGCATATTCAAATAAATAAAGTATTACTGACCTCATCAATAAGAAATCTCCGTCGCCAGCAACATCCTTGTCTTGCCCACAAAATACATAACAAATACAATGCCAATACATTGCAAGTACATTCAGATATCAATTAACCCCTTAAACACCTTATCAGATAATAAACGCAAAGGTAATTAAGGGGTTAAGCCCACCCTTCACCCATGATTTTGTACAGTGGCTTCATCATGCAACTATTTATATATATATATATATATATATATATATATATATATATATATATATATATATATAAACAAAGAAAAGACTGCGCCTATCAGGTATATGTGAACACTGAAATGATTGTGTGCTATAGTTTAAAACAGTATGGATATGGCACAATAAAAGATTGACTATACACTTGTTGTAAAATAAAAATGTATATATATATATATATAGCTAAAAATTTGAGTTATTTGTGGACATGCTGAAAATATACAAAATGGTGAAAATTGTGGACCAATGTGATATTAAGCAATTAATACTAAAAACCCTTTTTCAAATCATATATAAATACAAAATATGAAAAAATACAAAAAAAATGAAAAATAAAAAATATTAAAAATAAAAATAAAAAAAGAGTTCAAAAATAGGATCTGGCAGCTCTCCACAAGGACCAACGAACTCCCAAGAATCTGCGAACAAAAAGAAAAGAAAGCGCCCGATCCTAGTGCAATATGAAAATAACACTTTTAATAAAATCTAGTAGGTCCAACAATATTACACTCACAAATGAATAAAAAGTTAAAGCATGTAATGAGTATACTCATTCGCCTCCGCGTGATGCTGTAGTTCCGTTGGTACACTGCTCCCTTCTTTGATGAAGTTTCTGCTTCTCCAGACGGTCCTCCGACAGGTACAGGAACTGCAGCAGCCTCTCCCCCTCTGACCCGGAAGTCCAACACACCCGCAGTGTGAACCGGATGGGAGGCAATGGGTGAACAACCCCGCTGTTTGAATGTGGAACCGGCAGTGTGCTAATGTCCTTAAAGCGTCCACGGGCATAAACAACAGGCAGCGAATAAAGTATTCTCAATTCTGGTCTTAATAACTGCAAAAATTCTTCCCTACGCGTTTCATCACTCTTACGGTGATTTCATCAGGGGATATATGACGGAAGTACGTCATGCTATTTATATATGTGTGTGCCAATCAATTAATTAGTTGCTTCTAAATAAAAACACATGATTATCCTTAATTAATATTATAAAAAGAAGAAGGCATCAATAGTCTCTGTTATACATAGTGTTTAAACATTTGTAAATAAAAATTAGTTATAAAATCATTACAGATATTACAAACATTTTATTAGCTTTCAAATGACATCTGATGATGGTATTTATCCATGTCTGCTTCGGATGATTATACCTATATTTAGATTATATATGAAGATTTTAATTGAATGTTAGATTATATTAAATTTTTCCCATGTGTCTCTAGTTGACTGGTATTACTGGGATGCATGTGGGTATTATATCCTCGCAGACCTGGATAATAGCTATTTGTATATAAATGACCACAAATGGAGGGTAATAGTTAAAGAATGAGTGACAAAGGCGAACATTAATTTTTCATTTTTAAATATTTGTTGATGAATGTTAAATCAACTGATATCCTAAATGTCTGGGCGATAGTCCATCTAGTATAAATAGACACATACATCCAAACATGGGCTATTTGGATCTATATAGTATAAACATATATTGATTTAAATTATAAGGAAGAAAAAGTTTACAACCAAAAATGGAAATAGATATTCTCAAGATATTCTTATTCATTATATATTTGGATTATTGAGAGACTAGTATTATAGATGAAGGATTTGTATTCTATATAGTATGTTATTGTTTTTAACCCTATGTCTCCTTGTATTGCAGGAAAGAACCGAAGACACTGGCTCACTTAAACTTTGTATCGCATAGTCAACCTGTATAACAAAATGAAAAGTAATTGCACCACGGGTCAAATTTCAAACGCTGGCAAAGGAGTCTAATGTAATTTCTCTATAGTGTATTTTAAAAGGTTACCAAAAACTGTGTAGAATATTGTGCAACAATATGTGAAGAAATGTGATCAATAAAAAATTGTGTGAATTAATAAAGATTGTATAAATTAATAAACATAATTATGATTCTATTCTAATTTAATACATATATAATGTATAATATAAACCATATTAGTGTGTTTAAACAATGTGTAATAATATAATAAATAACATATATTAATTGTTTTTACTATTAGGATACAACTTCGTGTATGAAGTGATTGTGAATAAACAATTATGAAAAGAACAGACTTTGGAGGACACCACTTTAGACAGATATAGAGGGAACAAGACAAGCATGTTCTACCCAGACCTCTATATCAAAGCTTTGAGAAAAGTGTTGCTATATGACCGTACTGATATCTATGCAGTCATTTAATCCGGACGGATTTAGAGTATTTAGAACATAGATCCAGTAAGTTTCACGTAGGTTTAGGCTTTTATGTCTGTCACCACTCAGTAGGGTAGATTTTATATGTTCTATGCCCATTATTTTAAGTGTTTTTGGATCTTGATTATGTTTTAGTTGGTAGTGTCGTGACAGACTATGTGTTTGTAGCCCGTGTATGATGTTCCTACGATGCTCTAAAAACCTAGTGCTTAAAGCTCTAGCTGTCCGGCCAATATATTGTAGCCCACATGGGCATGTGATGGCATAAACCACAAAGCTGGTTAAACAATTTATGTTACCCTGCACCGAGTGGATGGATCCATTTGAGGCAGATGTAATAGAATTAGATGTATTGAGATGTTTACAAGTAATGCATCTGCTGCGCTTGCACTGAAAGTTGCTGTTTGAATGATTTTTATGTTCACTGATAGTTACTATATTTTTTAATCTACTGGGTGCTAAAATGGATTTGATGTTTCTTGCTTTTTTGAAAACCACTGGTGTCCTCAGAGGTAACTTGTTTCCAATTATGGGATCATTTCTCAATATATTCCAATGAGAATTTAGAATAGATTTAATTTTAGAAAATGAGTTATTAAATTGAGTAATAAAAGATGGTACCTCAAAATGATTATCCCTCTTATTATCTACCATCTTATTACTCTCTATTTTAGATTTACTTTTGTCCAGTAGTACATTTCTCTCTATAGCCCCTACCTGTCTAAATGTGTTGTTAATGATATATTTATTGTATCCCTTATTGATGAATTTATTGACTAGAATATCCCCCTGGGCCAGATAATCCGAGTCCAAAGAACAATTTCTCCGGACCCTTAGAAACTGGCCACAGTGGATATTTGCCAGCCATTTACCATAATGATTACTGTTATTATGTATATATCCATTAGCAGCCACTTTTTTGAAAAATGTTTTTGTGATGATGTTGTCCTTACTATCCACACTGAGTTCCAAATCTAGAAAGGTAATAGTGGAAATATTTGTTTCAGATGTAAATCTTAGACCCATATTGTTATCATTAAATGTGGAAAAGATTTCCAATAGTTCCTGCTCTGCGCCGTCCCACACAAACAACAGGTCATCAATGAAACGGCCATAGAACACGAGCCCAGCCCCCAGTCTCGCATTACCCCACACATGGATGCTCTCCCACAGCCACATGTATAGGTTTGCGTAGCTGGGGGCAAACTTCGTGCCCATGGCCGTTCCACAGATCTGGCAGCTGATGACGTCATCACGTCAGAGGGGCGGGACACGCGCTGGCGGTCGGAGCGCCTCCTGTCCTCAGTAGCTTCAGCTGTATGGCTGAGCTACCGATTCTCGAATTATAACTTTTAAAGCTATCACCAGACGCACCATGGCTGATCTAAGAGCGCTCCTGGCATGTTGCTGAAGGTGCCCAGCCCCCCTATAGGAGGTATGTCTGGTGTTTGATGGACACAAGTATTGTGTGATTCCCCATACACTCCATGTTAACAGGCACTAACTGTGCACTGTTCTAGACTAATACTGACTCGGTCTGCATATTTATCTGACATGTATGTGAGTGCATGAACTTCGTGAATCCACCACAACCCATGTTAACAGGCACTACCTGTGTACTGTTTTAGATTAATACTGACACTGTCTTGGTTTGTATGTATGTGTATGTTCTATGTTGAGGGACAACACTCATGCACCGCACAACATCTACCTACACTGAGGGGCTTTCATATACATAGATCCACTGCAAACAGGTACGGCTTTTTTGCATTATCTGCACAGATAAATTACTCTGTTTGATGTGTCACCTATACTTATACAATATACCTAATTTGTATAATACAAACAGTCACACCTGTATACTGTTACAGGCAGTACTGACATCACTACTGTATGCTGACTCATGCCATGTGACATAGTATTAACTAGATACTTACCGTAACCTGTTTCTGGACTAACACTATCCTAGGATCTACTTTATACCACTAGTGGTATCGTGCGGCCATATCCCAGACTCTGGGCTGACAGTTAAGAGACTTTATTGTGGTTTACCTTGTCCATTTTTATTAATAATTCGCTGTACACTGGTAATCATAAGTATTGACTTGACCTACAGTGTTTCCCCCATTATTTTACATTAAGAGTTAAGACTCCATTAAAGTTTGTGGTTTTAATTCACTCACAGTCCACCCACCTTCACTAGGTTTTTGTTACATTAGGCTTTAACATATTGGCTGAGTGCTCTCCTTGGGGTTCTATTTCTCCCTGTTTACTCCTATTTACCTTACCCCTGATAGCAGCACCTCCATAAGCCTCATCCAGCAAGCAGTAGCGAGGGTATCCCTTCCCCCTCCACCTCCCCTTTTCCCCTCATTCTGTTCCGTTCCACAGATCTGCAGATAGTATTGGTCTTCAAATAAAAAATAATTGTGTTCTAAAATGAATCTAATGACCTTTAAAATTAATTCTCTTTGTATATAATCCAGCTTGGTGTCTGTCTCTAGAAATTTGTTAATTACTTTTATACTTTTTTCGTTGTCAATGCACGTATATAGGGATGCCACGTCACACGTGGCCCATATGTACGTGGATTTCCAGGGAATATGTGAAATCAAATCGATGACTTGCAGCGTGTCCCTAATATGTGATTTCAATTCTGCCACAATTGGTTGTAA
This sequence comes from Ascaphus truei, assembly GCF_040206685.1. Lineage (NCBI taxonomy): Eukaryota > Metazoa > Chordata > Amphibia > Anura > Ascaphidae > Ascaphus > Ascaphus truei. Next base: position 272,542 of record NW_027456748.1, on the reverse strand, counting down.
ATAATAATCTACATACTGGGACACGCTGGACGTCATCGATTCAATACCCGATACTATGGGTCTTCCTGGCGGTGCCTTTATATCTTTATGTATTTTCGGTATGTGGTAAAAGACCGGTGTTCTTGGATGGCGTTTGTAGAGAAATTCAGATTTACTTTTTATGTTTTGCAATTGGGCATCTAAAAGTAAGGTTTTTAACTGTGATTGATACTCAATCAAAGGGTCTCCATCCAGTATAACATAATGGGCCTCATCATCTAGTTGGTGTTGTGCCTCCATTATATAGACTTCTCTGTTTTGCAGAACCACTCCACCCCCTTTGTCCGCTTGTCTTATAACTATATTTTTGTTTCGGCTCATTTCATCTAAAGCTCGTTGTTCATTTGGGTGGAGGTTTTTTCTTTTTAGTGTTGATGTTTCTTCACAGAGTTTTTCAAAATCTCGTAGGACTAAGGTATAGAATGTGTCTATAAATCCACCTTTAGACAGATAGGGAAATAATGTGGATCTTGGAACAAAGGGGGAGTGTACAATAGTTGGTTCAATGTTCACCAAAGGTTCGCTACTTACAGTAACCGTCATTTCTAGTGGAATTTGTGTGAAATGTTGAGTAAATAGATCAAAGTTTGGAACTATTTTTCTATTATTGGAATCTACATTACAATTGGTTTCAGGCAACATTTGTACATCCAGATTTTGTGACTGCACAGATAGTTGAGATGCCATTAGCCTAATGCAATTTTGCTCTTGTGTGCTAAATAACGCTTCTTTTTCTCTGCTTTTAATGGCAAAATGTCTCATGAGGGTGATCTTCCTTATATATCTGTTCAGATCAACGAACAGATTGAATTTATTTGGTGTGCTGCTGGGTGCAAATGATAGACCCTTAGCCAACAGTGACACATGGTGAGCCGATGTACAAAACTAGACAAATTGAAAATACCGTGACTCTCTGGCGTCGAAAGTCTCAGTTTGCTTGTCTCCTTTCTTTGCTGCTGTTTCCCTCCTCTTCTTCCTCGGTGTCTCGTTTTCTGCGTGGTGTTGTTGATGGTGTTGTTTGGTTCCATAGAGGATAAGTTTTCTCCTTTTTCTCCTGAGCCTCGTGTTGGCTCACCATCTCTAAAAAAGAAGCAGTGTGAGAAACGATTTTTTTATCTTTACTATAGGAAGGTTTAACCCCATCTTTGTTCTGTGTTTTAGGTATAGTACCACTAGTGGATTTTTTATTTTCTATAATATTAACTTCTGAATTCCCTGATGGTCTCTCAACTTCTAATACATCAAATCTATTTTCAATAAGTGTGGGTTGAGGAGAATTTGTATTAGAACCAGTACGTCCCTTTCTATCCCTATTGTCAGATCTAGAAAAATGTTTAAAAACTTTTGGTTTCTCTGTATTTGTGTGATTTGATTCTTTACTATGTTCTCTTTTTCTACTCGTTTTCCATCCATATTTGTGTGGAGTATAATGGTGTGAACTATCCTTTTGTTTCTTTTCCAATTTCGCACTCTATCTGTTGCATAATCAACAACATCCCTTTCAAATGTATTATCTTTCCTTTCTAGGATATCCTCCTCATATTTTAGAACTCTCATTGAAACCAAATTGTCCAGTTCTTTGAATTCTTCACTATCAATGTAGGGAGCAATTGACTCTTGCAAATCTTCAATTTCTTTTTCTAAACTTAATAGTTTATCCTCACGATAGGAAATGAGGAGTCTTATTAGTGCAAATGAACAGTTCTCTAACGTTTGGTTCCAGTTGGCTGAGAATTCTTTACTAGTTTCAAAAGTAGGTTTTTTTAAGACTCTCAAACCTCTTGGAACCAATTTTTTATCCAAATATTTTTGTAAAGCTAATAGATCAAGCCAATGCTTCATTTCTTCCTTAGCCAATTTCTCCAGCCCATAGAACTTGGCTTTTAAATCAATATTAATGACACCATTGTCCTCATCCTCCATTTTTTCTACAAGATTAATTTCAGTAGTGGCTATATATTGCTGCCTTCTTGCCAATCTTTCCTTACTGCTTAACATCATGATGACAGAATATCTGTGTTCTCTATATATACCTGTTATGCTGCTATTTGAAAGCGTTGATATCACACAATTATACAAACAAAGAAAAGACTGCGCCTATCAGGTATATGTGAACACTGAAATGATTGTGTGCTATGGTTTAAAACAATATGGATATGGCACAATAAAAGATTGACTATACACTTGTTGTAAAATAAAAATGTATATATATATAGCTAAAAATTTGAGTTATTTGTGGACATGCTGAAAATATACAAAATGGTGAAAATTGTGGGCCAATGTGATATTAAGCAATTAATGCTAAAAACCCTTTTTCAAATCATATATAAATACAAAATATGAAAAAATATATAAAAAATGAAAAATAAAAAATATTAAAAATAAAAATAAAAAAAAGAGTTCAAAAATAGGATCTGGCAGCTCTCCACATGGACCAACGACCTCCCAAGAATCTGCGAACAACAAGAAAAGAAAGCGCCCGATCCTAGTGCAATATGAAAATAACACTTTTAATTAAATCTAGTAGGTCCAACAATATTACACTCACAAACGAATAAAAAGTTAAAGCATGTAATGAGTATACTCATTCGCCTCCGCGTGGTGCTGTAACTCCGTTGGTACACTGCTCCCTTCTTTGGTGAAGTTTCTGCTTCTCCAGATGGCCCTCCGACAGGTACAGGAACTGCAGCAGCCTCTCCCCCTCTGACCCGGAAGTCCAACACACCCGCAGTGTGAACCGGATGGGAGGCAATGGGTGAACAACCCCGCTGTTTGAATGTGGAACCGGCAGTGTGCTAATGTCCTTAAAGCGTCCACGGGCATAAACAACAGGCAGCGAATAAAGTATTCTCAATTCTGGTCTTAATAACTGCAAAAATTCTTCCCTACGCGTTTCATCACTCTTACGGTGATTTCATCAGGGGATATATGACGGAAGTACGTCATGCTATTTATATATGTGTGTGCCAATCAATTAATTAGTTGCTTCTAAATAAAAACACATGATTATCCTTAATTAATATTATAAAAAGAAGAAGGCATCAATAGTCTATGTTGTACATAGTGTTTAAACCATTTGTAAATAAAAATTAGTTATAAAATCATTACAGATATTACAAACATTTTATTAGCTTTCAAATGACATCTGATGATGGTATTTATCCATGTCTGCTTCGGATGATTATACCTATATTTGGATTGTATATGAAGATTTTAATTGAGTGTTAGATTATATTACATTTTTCCCATGTGTCTCTAGTTGACTGATATTACTGGGATGCATGTGGGTATTATATGGCGTTCCCACGCTCTGATTGGCTACCGTACCATGTGTGGACGGCCATGTTTCTTTTAATGACGTCATCTTAAAGGCAATTGAAGCAAAGCCATTCTGATTGGCTGTGCTTTCATTGCCTTTAAGTGACGTCATCATTTTTATTTTTATCGGCCAAAACACATGGTTTTCACGGTCCAATCAGGACCGTGAGAACCATGACGAAAATGTGACGTCATAGGTCTTTAAAAGCCTATGTCGTCTCATTTTGAAGCCAGACGCCGAGGAGGAAGGACCTCCGGAGAAGAAAAAAGACAAGGGCATGGCCGAAGACGGGAAGAAGACCCCACCCGGAAGAAGATAGAAGAAAGAAGAAAACAGATTAAGATGGATTACAAATAGAAGACCCGTGGATTGATTTGGATTTTTAGTTTAATGTTTATTTTTTTAGGATTTATTATTTTATGGGTTTCTGTGCCTGGTGGATTGGTTCGTGAGTAAGCTGCGCAACGGGAGTCGGTGGGGCCAAGTAATGGTAAGTGAACTAAAGAAATGTATTTTATTTAACTTGTTAATTTTTTTAAAAGCTTTTTTAACATGTGTATTTTTTTTTGTTGTGGTATATCATTTCTTGCCACTGTATGTATGTATGTATATATGTCTAGAGAGATATATACATACAGGGTAAGAAATGATGTTGTTTTAAAAGCTTGATTTGATGTGTTTTAAATTAATTTGTCTATGCTGCTATGCTTTATTGTGTGTTTAAAGTATTTTAAAATTAGATAGATGTAATTGTTGATATTGTATTTTGTGCTTGTGTTCAGGGTTAGCCTTGGTTTTAAAGTTTGTATTCTGGTTGGTACTTACAGTATTTTTTCCCATGCTAAATTGTTCTGCTCCAGGCGTGAATTTGTTAATTGTTTCATTGTTCGGGATGGACTGTCAATTGTTTAGGGATGTAAATAATGATTGCTAATTGATTTTTGTTTACTTGATTGGTTAAAATAGTTTACTTGTTAGGAAGTATTTTGTATTTTGCTTGCAATGATATTGTTAACATTCATTTGTAGAATGTATATGGCGCATAGATTGTATGTATCATATATACAATGTAAATGCAATGTATTGATTGGAATGTGAGGTTTTTCATTGGCATTTGATGATTTAGTTTGTAAGATCAGTTAGGATTATTAAAGGAAATTCATTGTAATGTAGTGTGTCTGTATGGAGAAGTGTTATTTGTAGTACAGTATGGTTTTGATAGCCCTTCTACATTTATTTGTATATTGGTTCATCATGTGTATATATATATATTAGAGAAAAAGAGAAAAGAAGCGCCCGATCCTTGTATAAAATCAGATAAACAAAGTTTTAATATCTCATGGACAAGACAAATGCACACTTACAATTTGTCTGATAAAATAAAGCATGTTATGGGACCTGCCCATGCACCAACTGAGGACTCCTCGGTCTCTTCTTTGTGTGTGAGTGTCAGAATTGGCTCCAAAATGGATGTTGCTGTCAGCTGCTGTCTCCAGGGGAGTAATCCTTACTGTTTGTGAGCATTCAATCTCCACATGCGGCCGCCATTAGCCTTTCTTCTCACACTTGAAACCGGAAAAGAATCTTCAGGCAAGTCCTTGCCTCCTCACGCTGGTGCTGGGAGCTGCCCTGTCACCGTAGGTTCACTGCCAGATATCCCTACGCGTTTCTTCCGACTCTGCAGATTTCATCAGGGGATGGATACCAAATGGAACTGCCTTGTGTTAAATAGTCCCTTTCACCAATAAAAAACGTTTCTCCACAGCTGTGTTTAGTTCCATTATTATCATTGGGCTAATCTATATTACCTGGTGCAATAGCTAGACAATTTGAAGCTACTAGAACATATTAAAAAGAAATTGTTGTAATAATCTGAACAAAGAAAATACTATTACTAACAAACAATCATTCAATAGGATTAAGTGATAGACACTGATACAGACATATGATATAAATTATATAAATAATATAAATAACATGCAAAGGCTTATTACTGATATGCATAATTGCCAGTACATTATAATTGCTATTAATGGGTGTTACTGAATGATAGCAAAAAAACACATTAATTATCATCTTAATCTAAATCCATTGGTGTTAACATAAAAGTTATCAAAAAAACAGCCCTGCATGGAATAAAGGAAATAACATACAGGTTATTATTAGAGGACAACATTGCATATATTGGATACTAGTGCTAACCATAATTTAATTAAATTTATGGTTAATTTCACATAATTATAATTCCAATGAACGCTGGTAATTGTTATTAAATAATTTGATCAAGCTTGTATAAGGATGTGAGATGCTCATTAGCATTTAAACTGGAAGAGATGAATAAAGCAAGTTATATAGAGTATTGAGACTTCAGTATATGAATAGACCATATGTATTTATTATATATTGAAATTAATTATAATGTTATTATGGAAAGAGGTTTGACATACATCTCAATCGATTGTTATTTAGATAAATGCATAATCATTGGATTACACTATATGTAAGGGGAAAGATGCTATAATCCATAGCTAGGAAAGTGTGACCTAACATTTGTACCCCACATTAATAGTGGCAAATTAAGATTCAATGGTATATGGCCCTTTGCCAAAGTAGAGAAAAATTAGCCAAGAGCCAGCAATCCAAAAACATGTGTATACTTGAAGTGAATGTATATGTGTGCAAAAAATTAAATAAATGAAATGTTTGTGTAAATACCCTTCTTGTAAGGTGTGTAATTATCTGTGAGTAAAAATTACATATTTATAAGTGTAATACTATATTTTCCCACAGTAAATAAATATATCATTATCAGCACATCTGTGAAACAATGAATGCATGTGGTGAAAATGAAATTCACTTACTTGTGTATACTATTATTGTGAGAGTGAAATGAAATAAAAAGTGCAATGATTTGACCAGGGGCACCACATTTGGATACTGACTAAGACCTCAAAGGGAGCACAATAGAACATGCTCAAACCTCCGATGTCCTGCCAGGTCAAAAATTGTTGAGATGTATTAGATAATAGTGCTTGTATCAATACAATCATTGAGACCCATTTGACTCAATGTTTCCAACATATATATCCAATAGGTCTCCCTGAGGTTGAGTCTCTTGACTCTATCACCACTAAGTACTGTTAAGGGAATCTCTTCCAAGCACATGACTCTTAGAGAAGAAGGATCCTTATTATGTTTGTCCAAGAAGTGTCTAGATACATTGTGAGTTGTAGTGCCATGTATGATGTTTCTTCTATGTTCTAAAAATCTTGTACTTAGAGTTCGGGTGGTTCTCCCCACATATTGGTACCCACAGCGGCATGTGATGCCATAGATGACAAAAGAAGATAAACAATCCATATGACTTTTGATTTTGTAAGTGGACTTATTATGATGAGACATGAATTGATCAGTTTTAACCATGTGCTTGCAGGTCAGACATCTGCTTCTACCACAAGAGAAGTTACCATTGGTGATTGATCTACTTACAGGAATATCATTAATTTGTTTAAGACGACTGGGTGCTAGCACGGTTTTTAAATTCCTAGCTTTTTTGTATACAATAGGGATATGTGTAGGTAATTTATTCCCAATTATAGGGTCCCTAAGCAGTATATTCCAGTGTTTATTGAGAATTGATGAAATGCCTCTGGATGAATTATTATAGGTCGCGATGAAAAATGGCGATTTGGAACTACTGTTTGAATTAATATCTGTTTGTCTGGCCCCTCTGGATTTGACGAGCAGGGATTCTCGATCTAACAGACTAACTTGTCTGAATGTTTCAAGTATAGTACATTTGTTGTAACCTTTGGCTAGAAACCTTTGCACCAATATCTCCCCCTGGGCCAAAAAATCAGAATATAGGGAACAATTTCTTCTAATTCTGAGAAATTGGCCCCTGGGGATATTGGCAAGCCATTTGTTGTAATGATTACTGTTGTTGTGTAAATAGCTATTAGTAGACACTGTTTTAAAGTGGGTTTTGGTGATGATATCACCATCTAAGCTAGCCTCCAATTCTAGATCAAGAAAAACTATATGATTTTTGTTTATGTTATATGTGAATTTTAAATCCATATCGTTGATATTAAATGTTTCCAGTTTATGTTCTAAGTGTTCCAATTCACCGTCCCAAATTAAAATAATATCATCTATGTAACGGCCATAGTACACGAGACTCGCCCCCAGATCCGAATCATCCCACACATGGAGTTCCTCCCACAAACCCATGTAGAGGTTAGCATAGCTGGGGGCAAATCTCGTGCCCATGGCCGTCCCACAGATCTGCAAATAATATTGGTTTTCAAATAAAAAATAATTGTGCTCTAATATAAATGAAATTGCCTGCAAAATAAATGTGGACTGAGTGGGACCTATATTAATATCCATATCCAGGAAATGTTTGACTGCATTGAGACCCTTATTATGTTGAATACTGCACCGACACACTTTATTCGAGCAAATACCCAGTATGTACCTGGCAGATACCTGGAATGCGCCGCTCCTCACCTCTGACAAGCCCCGTTGCGTTTGCCTTCCCAGCCTGGGTTCATGCCTGGCTGACGGGCGGCTGATCTGTTAAATGATAATGATTAGGATTTAATAGGCTGCAATGCTTCGCGTGTCTACCAGATGGCATAAATTCATGAATTGTAATGCAGTATATATATATATACTGTGCAGTATTGCAGCCAGGGGGAATAAAATGCTTCAATCCCTGCTTGGAAAATACCTCAATGCACTCGGGCAGAAAACAGTCACAAACCTCAATACACCCGGGTATACCCGAATTCGTGGGACTAGCCGAGCTCGAATAAAGTGTGTCGCCAGTGTACATGTATACAAAGATGTTATGTCGCATGTAGCCCAGACGTAAGTGGGTTTCCATTTAATTTTAGAGATGGAGTCGAGGACATGCAACGTGTCCCTCAAGTGCGATTTCAATTTGGTCACTAGAGGTTGTAAATAATAGTCCACATACTGCACCGACACACTTTATTCGAGCAAATACCCAGTATGTACCTGGCAGATACCTGGAATGCGCCGCTCCTCACCTCTGACAAGCCCCGTTGTGTTTGCCTTCCGAGCCTGGGTTCATGCCTGGCTGACGGGCGGCTAATCTGTTAAATGATAATGATTAGGATTTAATAGGCTGCAATGCTTCGCGTGTCTACCAGATGGCATAAATTCATGAATTGTAATGCAGTATATATATATATATATATATATATATATATATATATATATATATATATATATATATATATATATATATATATATATATATATATATATATATATATATATATATATATATATATATATATATATATACTGTGCAGTATTGCAGCCAGGGGGAATAAAATGCTTCAATCCCTGCCTGGAAAATACCTCAATGCACTCGGGCAGAAAACAGTCACAAACCCGGGTATACCCGAATTCGTGGGACTAGCCGAGCTCGAATAAAGTGTGTCGCCAGTGTATTGGGACACGCTGGACGTCATCGACTCCACCCCTGAAACAATGGGTCTTCCTGGAGGAATAGATGTGTGTTTATGTATCTTGGGTATGTGGTAAAAAATAGGTGTGCGTGGATAACGTAAATATAAAAAACTGTACTCCGCCTTAGTGATTATATCCATGGTTAATGCTTGCATAAGGAAATCTTTATATATCTTCTGAAATTCTTCCATAGGGTCCTCAACCAGAACCCTATAGGTGATCTTGTCACCTAGTAACCTAAAGGCTTCCGATAGATAATCCAGTCTGTCCTGCAGAACAATTCCCCCTCCTTTGTCTGCTTGTCTGATTACAAGTTCTTTCATGTTGCTAAGCTCTTTTAATGCAGTTTTTTCTTCTTTAGATAGATTTATATTTCGTAGTGATGTGGTATTGAGACACATTTCCTCAAAGTCTTTAAGTACCATTGTGTAGAAAGTATCTACAAATTATCCTTTTGAGTGATACGGAAAATACGTGGATTTGGCAGAAAAAGGGGAATGGACTATTTTGTTATCTGAAAGTTCCTGGGTATCTATAGGCTTATTAGTTCTTAGTTCATTCACCGGATTGAGTGGTAACATGGATTCTATTGTATTGGGAAGAAGATGGTGGATTACTGGTGCTGAACTATCTAGTTCATACATGGGTTGTTGACCACAATCTAGCAGATGTGATGTATTTTCAGTTTGGGTGTTTTCCCTCAGTAGTGTGGTCATTGCTTCAATACACGCAATCTCTTGCGTATTGAATATACATTGTTGTTCTTTATTTTGGATGGTGAAATGTCTCATTAGCGTGATTTTTCTAACGTATTTGTTTAAATCCACAAACAGATCAAATCTGTTTGGGAGACTGCTGGGTGCAAATGAAAGGCCCCTGGTCAAAAGTGAAATGTGATTTGTGGATAATATAAAGGTGGATAAATTAAAAATGCTGTGTGTCTCTGGATTGCTAGCCCTTAGCTCACCTTCCTTCTTTCTTTGCTCGCGCCTCCCTCCCCGGGTTCCTCGCAACTTCTTTTTCTTCGTTGAGGGGTGTTTGAATGATATGTCGGTTTCCGATCCCACAATGGATAGGATCTTCCCCTTTCCCGGTTCTCTTCCTGTGTCACCAATTCTAAAAAAGACGCAGCGTGGGATTTAACAGTAGATACAGTGCCATCTGAACCATTTTTAACCTCTCTATTTTGAATCTTGGGTATAGCACCATTGCTCTTACAAACCTCCAGAGTCTCATCATTTGCCACCCCCTTATCTTGTAAAACCTCAAATTTATTTTCTGTAACACAAGAAAATTGGGTTTTGGCTGGCTTCTTATCACCAATTTGAGTTTTGGGCCTGCAGCACTTCTGTCAGGGCTGCAGCAATTCAGGTGTAGTGTGTGAAGGGCGCTGTCTATATTTTCTGTCATATATATATATATATATATATACTGTATATATAGTTGCATGATGAAGCCACTGTACAAATTCATGGGTGAAGGTTGGGTATCGGGCCAGTGTGGCTTAACCCCTTAATTACCTTTGCGGTTATTATCTGATAAGGTGTTTAAGGGGTTAATTGATATCTGAATGTACTTGCAATGTATTGGCTTTGTATTTGCTATGTATTTTGTGGGCAAGACAAGGATGTTGCTGGCGACGGAGACTTCTTATTGATGAGGTCAGTAGTACTTTATTTATTTGAATATGCTAGTTAATGTTTTTAATAAGGGGCAATTAATCTATTATCCATATCTGGATAATAGTTATTTTGCACATTATTGTACTATAGGTTTTGGGGGGGTGGGGGTTATGTATTGAATGTATAGGCCAGGTTTATTTTTTTTACATTCAGGGTTTGTTCCGTGGTTCTGCGTGGGACCTCTGGAGACCATCTGCGGGTCTCCTCGGGTATCTCACGGGTATCAGGCTGGTGGTTCCATGGGTGACACATGCGGGGATGAAGCGGTGGCCTCACATCTGTGCGGGCACCGCCGATCCGTAGTCTGCGGGGATGAAGCTGTCTGGTCCCACTTCTGTGGGGCACCGCCGACCCGTAGGTGCGGGGATGATGATGTGTGGTCCCACTTCTGTGGGACCACCGCGGACCCGTAGTGAGCACTCCTGAGTTCCCCAGACCCCCGTGGGAACCACCCGAGGCCCCGCAGACACCTGTGGGTCTCACCCGGGGCTCCCAGACATCCGCGGGCCTACCGTGGGGACCTAATTGTGTCCCACGGTGACCCAAGGAGACCACCTGGGGGCCATGGTGCTGGCGGGACCCACCAGCAGGCCTCCAGAACCTGTTTGAAAAGGTCTGCTGGTACCCTGTAGGTCTTTCAGGTGCCCAACCAGCCCAACGGGGACTCGCGTGGGGCTGCGTTATGAACCCTGTTTGTAAAAGGATAAATCTTGTATTTATGGGGGGGCAAAGGGGGTGGTTAATGTATTTAATAAATATAATGATACTTATTGTGGGTCACTGTATTGTTTTTATTGTGGGTACTGGGGGTGGGGGGTGTTTTCCCCAACGGCATGTGGGTAGGCCCCCCTTGTGGGTAGTGGGTGAGGGTGGTTAGGCCTGACGGGGTTGGGGTTAGTGTGGGAGGGTATGTAGGCATCCTGAGTGGTGGGTGAGGGTGGGTTAACCCCTTAATGACTGTAGTGGTTAATAACCGCTATGGTGATTGAGGGGTTAGGGGACATTACTTTGGATGTTTTAATTTTTGTCTCTGTTTTGCAGCAGCAGAGGGGCCATGGGCAGGTGGGTAGTGGGTAGTGGGTGTGGGTGTGGTTAGGCCTCACGGGGTGGGCCATTGGCAGTGAGGCGCTGCATTATATTTACACGGGATCCCCCTCTCCCTCCCCACATTTACATACACTGCACTCACAGAAACACAGGCCAGGGAGATTAAACAGACACATTAGGGGGAGGGTGGCTTAAACTTTCCTGCCTTGACTGTAATCTGTGTAACAGACACATTAGGGGGAGGGTGGCTTAAACTTTCCTGCCTTGACTGTAATCTGTGTAACAGACACATTAGGGGGAGGGGGCTTTACACAGATTAGTCAAGGCAGTGAAGTTTAACAGACACAATAGGGGGAGGGGGCTTTACATAGATTACAGTCAAGGCAGGGAGGTTTAACACACACATTATAAATATGTATTTAATGTATTTATTGTTGTTTATTTATTTTAAATACACAGGGGTGTAGTGTACTGTATAATGTTTATTGCAATGTTTATTGGGGGCAAATGTCCCCAATAAACATGCTATTCTGCCTTAACCCTTCATTGCCTTAGCGGCTATCAGCTATGGTAATGAAGCAACATTTCTGTATTTTTAATAATATTGTGCAGGTGCAGGGGGTCCCCTGAGCTTTGATTTCTGGCTCAGGGAACCCCCTGCTCACTGTACAATATTATTAAAAATATATTCATGCTGCTTCGTTACCATAGCAGATAGCCGCAAAGGTAAGGAATGATTCTTTATTGATGTGTGTGTTTTATTAATACTGTAGATGTGCAGAGGGTCTCCGGAGCAGAACCGCTGTGGATTTAGGTCCGGGGACCCCTGCTCCCCAAGATACAGGCTCCTTTAGGGGGTGCCAGTATCCCTCTGCTTGGTTTACATGCCGCGGTCACGTGATCGGGACATGAAATGCAGAGGGATACCGGCACCTCATAAAGGGGTCTGTATCTCGGGAAGCAGGGGTCCCCCGACCTGAAACCAACACAGTTCAGCTCCGGAGACCCCCTGCACATGTACACTATGAATAAAAATGTATTTTAAATGTATTTATTTATATTCATGTATTTATTTATTTATTTAGATTTATTTATTTATTTTTTGGCCGGCTGCTGTGTGTGAATTTTTTTTATTGTGGGTAGCGGGGGTGGGTGAAGGGGGTATTAGCCCCAACGGTGGTTGTTTAGGGCTTTCGGGGGGGTAGCGGGAGGGGTTAACCCCTTCATGACCGTAGCGGTATCAACTGCTACGGTCGTGAAGGGGTTAAGTGCACCCGCAACCCCCCCGCAAGTCCTAAACTCACACCAAGGGCCAAATACCCCCTTCACCCACCCCCGCTACACACAATAAAGCGGGCACGGTGGGTTAACCCCTTCATTGCCTTAGCGGCTATCAGCTATGGTAATGAAGCAGCATTTCTGTATTTTAATAATATTGTGCAGGAGCAGGGGGTCCCCTGAGTTTTGATTTGTGGCTCAGGAAACCCCCTGCTCACTGTACAATATTATTAAAAATATATTCATGCTGCTTCAGGTACCATAGCAGATAGCCGCAAAGGTAAGGTACGAGTGTTTATTTATATACCTGTATGTGTTTTATTCATACCGTAGATGTGCAGAGGGTCTCCGGAGCTGAACCGCTGTGGATTAAGGTCCGGGGACGCCCTGCTCCCCGAGATACAGGCCCCTTTAGGGGGTGCCGGTATCCCGCTGCTTGGTTTACATGCCGCGGTCACGTGATCGGGACCTTTCAATGCAGAGGGATACCGGCACCTCATAAAGGGGCCTGTATCTCGGGAAGCAGAGGGTCCCCAGACCTGAATCCAATGCGGTTCAGCTCCGGAGACCCCCTGCACATCTACACTATGAATAAAAATGTATTTGAAATAATTTTTAATGTGCCAATGTTTGCGCAGAGAGCAGCGATCTCTCTCTGCTGCAAACACATCTCGCCCCCGCCGGCCCATAGTATCATTGATGTGCATATACAGTACTGTATGTGTACAGTACTGTATGTTAGGGGTTATAGGGGTTGTTGTTATACAGTATACTGTATATATATACTGCATTACAATTCATGAATTTATGCCATCTGGTGGACACGTGAAGCATTGCAGCCTATTAAATCCTGAACCATTATCAATTAACACATCAGCCGCGCGTCAGCCGGGCATGACCCGTTGCTGGGAACGCAAAAGGAATGCGGCATGCTCCAGGTGAACAGCGTCGCATTCCAGGAACAAGCCAGGGACAAACCGGTGATTTGTTAGAATAAAGTCTGCCGCAGCAGTATATATATATGTGTATATATATTGTGACATATTCCAAAGATATTAGGCAGCTTTCTGCCCCGTTTCAGGTCAGAAAGTGCAGGAATAGTTAAAAATGATCCATTCCACAGCTTCACATTAACTCAGGCTGGTGGATGGAAAATCCAGACAACAGATTACAATGGGTCTAGTTCTCCCTCACCTGCTCTCCTAATCACTAGCACAGGTATTTAGAGCAGAGAGGTTTGCATTTCAGTCTCTCTCCTTAGAGCCTGGGGGCTTGGGGTGTCGCTGCTCCCCTGCATCAGTTCGCGGTGGACGGCCCCTTCAAGTATCACAGTACCAGAGGATTTGCCTGGACACTTAGGACCGAGGTCCCACCACGAACAGATAAGAAAAACACATGTTTACTGCCGTATCTAATAGACTTAGAAGTATGGAGGTGGTCAGCGCAAACTCATGGACCTTACGGTGTTGATGGAACAGAGTGGAATTCAATAAAAGATGGAATAAAAGATAATAAAACACAGTATTAGTGCATACATCCACATGTGTGGGGAACGAGGGGGGGGGAGGGGGGAATGGAAGGGTGGGGTGATAGTGGATTGCCACTGGATATATAATAAATGAAACGTGAACAAATAGTTTCAATGACTCACACGTGTGAGTCATTGAAACTATTTGTTCACGTTTCATTTATTATATATCCAGTGGCAATCCACTATCACCCCACCCTTCCATTACCCACTCCCCTCCCCTCGTTCCCCACACATGTGGATGTACGTATGCACTAATACTGTGTTTTATTATCTTTTATTCCATCTTTTATTGAATTACACTCTGTTCCATCAACACCGTGTGGTCCATGAGTTTGCGCTGACCACCTCCATACTTCTATTGCAACGCTAAGAAGGACTCGGGGTTCCCTTCTTCAAGGTCAAGCAGCAGCCAAAAATCAACAACAAGGGCCAGTATACATTTTTATACTCTTTTACACGACAATACAATTTTTTACATCTTTTAATTTTTTAATATATCATAGGCGTTGAAACATCCTCTAGCCGCACATTCTAGGGAGCGCCCCAGTCCAAACACACACGTATCTAATAGACTGTATGCTTTATCTGGTGACTCTAAATAAGAGGGCATTGTTTTAAAATGGGGGAACCAGGTTAGTTGGCCCAGCAGCAGTTAGAGGCTGATTCTGATGTGTAGTTAGATCCCTGAAAGGGATAGGATTTTGTTTATATAATTAGGTTTCTTGTTACCTGAAATAACAGTGTGGGAAATACTATAACACTGATATGAGTGAACCACTGAATGTAAATATCTGGGTGCCTCTAACTTACACATGTTAAAGCTGCTGTCCCTTACTTGGATGAAAATAAAGCAGGCAGAAGCCTGAGTTAAGCAACGTAATACTTTGCATGATCCTGTTTTTTGAATAAATAACCCTAGAAGACTGTGTCGGGAAGAACCCAGACAGACGTCAGCGCTACAGAAGAGGGGCGTTTGTCACGAGAGAGTGAGAGTGAGAGTGAGAGTGAGAGAGAGAGAGAGAGAGCGAGAGAGAGAGCCATTTTACACCTTTAGCCATAAATCTCATCCACACCGGGGGAAGGACAAGCACAGATAACATTCCAAGAGACACTGTTTTTAAGTATACCCTTTGCTTGCTTCATTCATTTTAACATCGCCGGAAGAATAGATCAGTGTATCTCGAAAGCTCACACAAATAAAAGCTTGTGGGAGTCTAGGAGCTGTAAAAAGTGCCTTTTGTATTTTAACCTTGAGAATCACGTCACATTGATAAAAAGTATCCAATTATGTATTTGCAAGAGATGCTTTCAATTTGTCATTATTAACTCAAAATTACAAGGGAATAGACATGGCTTCAAGTGTGAGACGACCATTCAAATCCTACAAATTTTTACTTTTTGAAGCGATAGAATCACAACAAGATAAACGAGCCACTCTACATGAGATTTATGCTTTTATTGCTGACAAATATCCTTACTATAAAGAATCAACCAATCAAAAACAATGGAAAGTATCAGTCCGTTACAACTTATCAAAGAATCAATGTTTTGAACGAGTCTACTCCCGGCCTGGTGAAATGTACTGTTGCTGGAAAGTTGTGGATTCGTTGAAGATTACTTTAGAACATGGAACATATCTTCTGCTAAATAGCTTCTTCTTAAGTAATCCCCATAACAACCAACGCTCACAGAGTGCTGTCTCGTGCCCAAGCCAACAACAGTGCGTACCACAATGTGAGATGCAATGTGGAGGTAACTACAATGTTTTTTTGCAAAATGTACATGGTCAAAATCTGTGTGCATGAGAAAACAGAAAACCTGTGTACCTGCCTCAGCACGTGTTCTGGCCACCAAACGCTGCAGAACCATATGACGGTGTCACCGAGATCTATGCGCCTCCGGATCACAGGATTGACTCAACCATTGCCAATCCGTGTCTGCATTGCGGCGGCGGCGACAGCGGCAGCGGCAGCAGCTGCATATTCCAGCAAGGTCGTTTTTAACTTCCAAAAAAAAGGTAAACATTGTTATACTTTAATAATGACAAAGCTAATTATATTTTACAATAATACTGCATCATGTGCAGCATACACTGGCGACACGTTTAATTTGATTAGGGCTAGTACCGCAAGCCGGGACATGTCCCGGCTTGCTAGCCCCAATCCCTCGGCGTGCCGCGCGTCACCGACGCGCGGTCACACGTCATCGGGAGCCTGCGCCCCCTGCACGCGCGTCCAGGGCTCCCCGAGGGAGCCCTGGTGTCCCGCGATGTGGGGGACGGCGGCATTTTTGATAAATGTTATCCCATTTTTGCTAACATTACACATGTATATACACACACGCTCATGTACAATCAATTGTTTACTATTCCACATCGGCTAATGTGAACGTCGCGTCCATCTGTGACGTGGGTACGTGATCATGTGACAATGCGGCCTCACAACTATGACGAACTACATGGAGGCGCCAATATGATGTGCGCGCGCAAGCTCTGTTGCATGTGTACACTTATTATGTACGCATACAAAGAAACGCTCACAACACAATTAATGATCAACGCTTGTACTTAGAAATTACACAACTTAGATTTGAAGCATATGTGTACCTTATGCGTAAACATGTACACTCATTTACATCAAATTAAATCACACTAATGATAACATAATCATTGTACTGCAAAGTTTGATAAGTATGTCCTTTGTATTGCAGAAATATCACTCTGAGATGGAGTCACAATCAATGAAATTACCTGGCTACACAAAGAGAGTTTGCAGATTTGAAACGTGTGTCAAAGTTACAATAAATGTCACAATGCTTGCAAACACTGTAGCGCTGATTTATACAGTGAAGCTTATTTCTGCTTGTAGTTAATGTTACTTAAACAGTTACATATTACTTATTGAAAATGAATGTAATAATAACAGTAGCTAAATATCTAGACATATTTGCAATAACAATATATTTTACAGGGTGATCAGATTTCAAACTGTTTTTTAAACGTTATAAATTTGCTTTCATTATGTATATGTTTCCCATATGTTCTACATATAGCATTATCTATACCAAAAGTGAACTGCTATACTTTTTCTAACAATGTATTTTCAAAGTTATTGAAATGCATGCGTACTGATACATTTAACATTTATATTGTCTTTTCAACATTCATATTGATATAATGATTGGAATAAATTTGCAAAAATATAAAATAAAATTATAAATACATATCAAATTCACAGGGGGTGTAAATGATCACACATTATCTAAACTTAATATGAAAATACATATACTCTCTAGAATTTTTAATGCTTGGTAACATACACGTTCATAATATACCTTGTTGGTTACCTGAGAAATAGGTGTTGATCACATTCTAACGTGTCTCAACCCCACTGGCTGTCTGCTCATTTTCACTTGCAGCATATACAGGAGGGTCTTCCTCAAGCCTCTCCTGTATGTCGTCTTGAATATTATGACACAGTGCAATATTGTGCAGAATGCAGCAACAAATGACTATGTCAGACACCTTCTCAGGCTTATACTGTAATGCACCGCCAGTTTTATCTAAACACCTGAACCGACTTTTCAACAAACCAAATGTCCGCTCAATAACTGACCGAGTGGATATGTGAAACACACAATGCTTATCGCTCTCCTAATTATTGTAATTAAAATATTCTTCTCTCATGGTGCATAGGGTAAGGTTAGCATGGACACAAAAATCCAAGTGGGGTAGAGACCCTCAATTGGACAAGAAACCCAACATTGCACTCTATGAGAATAAAACACTTAGTGGGTTTTAATGATGTCACTCTTCTGACGTCGGTAGCAGTGACCAGCAATACAAGGAGCTCTGGTGTATCGTGTAAACCAGCACCAACTCGGCTGATCGGGTAGTATCTGAAATTGATCTCTACTTACCCTTTTTTCTTGTCTTATGCCATCGCCTGACATGATGTGTATATACACAGTTTGAAATTACTTTTGTATGCAGTCTGATGCATGGGAGACAACTTTATTCAGGGGATTATGGGTATACATGTATATATATGTTGAAATACCAATCCTCTGTTTTACTTTAGTGTTCAGATACACTTACCCATTGATACATGTTACACCATTTTGCATATGCTACATGTTTTCAAGCGATTCAGATGAACCAGGGATACATTCCTTTACACTTTAAGTGTTATTTTGTGTTTAGTATCCCCTCTTGCTGGTAGAATTTTCTACCATATACCTTGTCAGGACTTTGGCTCACTATACCTCATTGCCCACTACCAGGTATTTGCTGCAGGGATATGCCTTATAAGCTTTAGCAGTGGCCTCCCCTATATGTGAACTATACCTGATGAGTGAGAGAGAACACTCTCTATTCTGGTCACCATCTACTGTATTTTTAAACACACCCTTATTCATACCCCACACTCCCTGATATTGTTCCCTCATGTACTTAATACATTCTTTTTTGTTTTGCGTCGTATAGCACTTTGGCTATTAGCCTGGGATATATTTTTCACTCCCACTAAGTGTTTTATTCTCATAGAGTGCAATGTTGGGTTTCTTGTCCAATTGAGGGTCTCTACACCACTTGGATTTTTGTGTCCGAGTGGATATGTGTGCAACATAATATTGCTCCTCTGCAGGTGATTGCGGGTTAGCCAGTGGTGTCAAAAGCCACGGTCGTATCCCGTAACCTGAGTCACCTAGAATAAAGCGTTAAAATTAATTGTTACACTATACATTGTAGTCATGTTCTTACAAATATGTTTCATTTAGAATTGTGATTAATGTTGAATCAAAAACATATATGACATGCGATTTATTTTTCCATGTCTGAGATGATCAGTAAACATGCACATATATCATGTCAAAACAATAAACACATATTTCAATAATGTTCACTTACAGTACACCTTCATATTTTTGTTAATGAAAAATTCCATTAGTTGATGATACCGATGTTGTATTAAAAGATGTTAAATCATATATTTCAAGTAACTCTTTGATTGATGGCCACTTGTGTTATTGTGTGTTGTGTACATATGTGCAAATATGTATCCAATACACAATTATGCAAAATAGAATAGTAAAAATGCACAATAACTATGTTTGTGGTTATTTGCCAATATGAGAAATTATACATTTCATATTCATCATAATGTTACATGTCACCAAATTAGACATGATGACATTTTTTAGTTAACACTTCATAGTCTTATACTTCATAATATGTACTCACCCACCAGCCAACCATGCCCAAAATACCCATTTTCAAAGGCATGGAAAACTGATGAGTTCCTTAGTATCGAGGAATCATGGCTGGAACCACAGAATCTGGCTACCACATTTATAATCTTCATCGTGGCACCGCATACCACCGGCACATTCAGGGAATGATAGTGCTTTCTATTCCGGTATACATGCTCACTCTGACTTGGCGGGATCAAGGCAACATGTGGGCAATCGATTGCACCCATCACACATGGCATCCCGGCTTTGTTATAAAAGCCATTTCTGACTTCCAGCCACTCTGTCTGCTCTCTAGGAAAATGAATATAATTCCTAGTGCGTCTAGTCAGTGCACATAGAAACTGGCTAAAGGCCCGCGAGAATGATGACTGCAAGACCCCGCCCACTATGCCCACAGTTGTTTAAAAAGACGCGGAAGCCAAAAAATGTAATGAGCACAGCATTTTAACAAGACCAGGGACTGCACGACCTCTGGCTGTTACCCTATCCAAATCTTCTCTTATGTCTTCGTAAAGAGATAAGATTGCTGCTGAACTCAATCTATAACGACTTATAATCTCCTCCTCACTCAGCCCATCTAAAAGTGTTCTTTCCCGGTACACACGTGGACGGGCTGCCACCACCTCTCTCCTCTCCTCTCCTCTCCCTTCCTATCCCTCTCCTGTCCCAATCCTGTCCCTCTCACATCCTGTCTATTTTCTCCCTCCAGCAAAATAAGCCTCCGCCTTCTACTGACCAAATGTCTCATTTGCATATGCATCTCCACGTCACAATGAGTGTTAATAGCTCCTCCTTTAAATACATATGTGATTATGTCAAGTGACTGCATTAAATTAACGTTGGGTCTAAATATATTTGCATTTTAATGTGAGATTCGTGTTTACGAACAATGAGTAAGTGTTAATTAGCACTTAAAAACATCACTAGATAATCATGTTAAATGTTGCAAAATGACAATACAACATTGGTTACAACAAGTTAACAAGAAATTAGCAATGCATCCAATTTGTATGTACACAAGTGTGTGCAAGAAAATTTGTGAACATGAATGTAGAGACATTTATTGAAGCATATTGCCGGATTAAGGTGTTTAGTAAGAATATCTGTGTAACTTAACACATTTTTGGGGTGAAAACAATATCCGTCAATACAATCAATATGTATAATGGTAAATGATTATTTACAATATCCATACAGTATATCATTTGTCATGTCATTGGTGTCTGAAGCACAGTTTTAACATGTACAGTAGAGGCAACGTTTATTCTAACATTTGCCGTAAACTAGCCGGGTTACATTCTGGGTATGTGCTGGGTATGTGCTTGGTATGTTCTGGACTAGTTTGAGGCATGTTTAAGGCATTTCTGCATTGACTAACGACCCATAGGATTAACACAGCAGGGATCCCTGGCAGTCCAATTCAGTTTGAATGGGACTGCCAGGGACCCCCGCTGTTAATCTGATAGGCCATTAATCAATGCAGAAATGCTGGGGCTAGTTTAAGGAAAGTTTAAGGCATGTATTCAGAATGTACCTGGGTGTTTCCTGGGTTTTTTGGGGAATTGCCACTGGTTTTTGTTAGAATAAGAGTTGCCTCTACTGTAAGTGTTGCACTGCATTGTGTCCAATGTATTCCTGGAATGTTAATGAGTGTGTACACAATTGGCTATACAATTGGTTCTCTGCTACAGAGAGGGCGTGCCTACAAAATATGTAAACATTACCAATATGCATAATGTGTGACTTGCACCATGATTTTAACATTATAAACATGATGAAATAAATATCAACATTTTGTACACGAGCATTGTTATTATTATAATGTATTTTAGGTTAAGGAATTATATCACTGTTTTTGTTGACAAACATGATTCATATTATCTGAAGTGTTCCTTTAAGAGACTAGCCATAGACTTACCATAACAAATACATTGATTTACTACGTAAATAATCATAATAGTAAAAACTGATATTGTTAAAACATACTAAACGTACGAGGTGACACTATTATGTCAATAAGCTGAACTATTTCATGTAACAAATCATATATTTCGTAATACCACAGAAGCAATAATCCAAAGTAATATGTCCTAGCGCCATTGACAGCATGCTTCCAACATATATTTAAACAATGGTTTTTTTTCTAAGTGCCGTTCCGCCGCTCATCCGCAGCCTCTCACCATCAACTTGCCTACTTTTTGTGGCGTGCCGGATTGGCGTGAAAAATGCCATTCTAGAGTGGCGCAAACTTACTCGCCACTACTAGAATTGAGCGTGGTTGAAAAAATGGCTAGTTGCGGTGCAAAGTGCCTTTTCGCCGCGCCGATGGCGGAAAAAATCAAACCGCCAAACACATTGGCGTTTTTTTTTTTTTTTGCCAAGTTTTCGCTCCTTACTGAATAGGGGTATGCATTTTTGGCGTGAAACGGGCGAGAAGTGCCTTTCTGCCGCTTACTGCATGACCCCCAAAGTCTCAATCTTTGCTGAAGACACTAAGGGCCCTATGCAGTGAGCGTTCATAAGCCACTTATCAAGCACTAATCACCCAAAATGCCTACTGCTATTCAGTAAGCGGTGATAAGTGGGTGATAAAAGACTGAATCGCTCCCAAAAAAATTGGTCATAACAAAAATCACCGAGGCAGCGGTGATAAGCCACTTATCACCATTATCGGCATGTTTATAAACTCGTGCAATTCTAGTAGCAGTGATTTGGCTATGAACGCCTATCACCACTCTAGAATGGTGATTTTATCACAAAATTCTCACGCCAGAAAAAGTTGGCTTAAAGGTGTTGGAAACCTGCAGAGAAGTGGCGAGATGGGACGTTAAAAAAAAATGCATTTTTCCTGCATAGGATTGATGCCGGGAATCTCTGGAGCTGATATCCATTAATATTAGCACTAGAGACCCCTAGCATGAATCCTGTGCAATAAAAATGCATTTACAGGCGGTCCTCGTTTTACGACATTTCGTTTTACGACGAACGGCTTATCCGACGCTTGTCAATGCATCCCTATGGCCCGTGTTACGACGCCCGAATGGCTTATCCGAAGCTCTTACGACGCTTTAAAAAATTGCTACAAATGAACAACCAGATGGCTGCAGGCTAGGGAAATAATTCTGAACAGTCTGTGTGAAGGTTTGGTGGTGTATTTTAGGCCCTAAACTATGGCTGATCAAAGCAAAAAGCAAAGTGCTGTTACTCCAAAAAGGAATAGAAAATCTATAACTTTGGAGACCAAGCAAAACATAATACAGAGCTCTGAGAAAGGAGAGACGAACACAGAAATTGGACGTGCCTTGGATATACCTCGCACAACTATTGTGACAATAATCAAAGACAAGGCAAGAATTCTGGAACAGATCAAGGGCTCAGCACCTATGCAAGGTACAGCAATAAGGCAACATGCTGGGCATATTGCTGAGGTAGAAAAACTCCTCATCATATGGCTGGAAGATCAATCTGTTACGCCGGTGCTGCCCGCAGACCAGACCCGTCCCCTGTGCTGAGGTGGGACGTAGGGATACACGCACCCGCAGCAAAGGGAGCGCGTCCGGAGTGTGGTGTTAGTGTTGCCAGGACAGATATAGTAAGGAAGACAATACTTGCCAGTACCGATAGTAGAGGAGGAGTAGTTATTGCCGTTGCCAAGATCAGGGATTGGAGAGTTGCGGATGGTCGAAAGTATAAGCCGTGTTACAGGGATGCCAGAAGTCACGAATTCCAAGTAGAGCCGAAGTTGAGAGCCAGAGGGGGTAGTCGTCCAATCCGTGTCAATACCTGAGGAGTCACTGAGAGAGTAGTCAAATGCTTCCATACAGAACTATGTCGAGCAACGAGTGATGGGAAGCACAGGCATAATAAAGCTGGGCAGGCCAATGGGAAAAGGGGGCAGGCCTGGAGGACTGCAAGGAGTCCTCCCTGATAGGAGGGAGGTGTTACAGCCCAGCTGAGTGTAATCATTGATTTGCATGGAACTGTGTGATGCTTAGGGGCGACGCCTCACTGCAGGAGCAGTGGTTAAAAGTGCTCTGTTAGGCGTGTGCTCTGTAAGCTGGGAATGCATGCACATAACGTCTGAGGCTGGCGTGCGTGTAGGTGTGCGTGCAGGAGGGCGTGGGCGCGCCCGACGCTGAGCAGAGGAATCGCCGAGGGGAGTGATCCCGCGACAGCGGCAGGGGCGAGGAGCAGTGGAGGCCGGTAAGGCAGAATTGTTTTGTGTGTCCAGGGGCTCCCTGTGGAGAGGGAGTGCTCTGTGTGGGAAGCGAGGAGAACGCCGATTCCTGACAGTACCCCCCTCTTCAGGAACGGTCTCAGAATGGTCCAAGAACGGTTTCTCTGGAAACTTTCTCCTGAAGGACTTAAGAAGGGCCGAGGCATGAATGTCCTTTGAAGGTACCTAGGATCTCTCTTCAGGGCCAAAGCCCTTCCACTGCACCAAGAACTGGAGCTGACCCCTGGATAGGCGAGAATCCAAAAGAGAGTGAACTTCGTATTCCTTGTTATTTTGTACAGTAATGGGATCCGGTTTACGAGTCTGATCCGGAAAGAAGTGACTGGAGATAAATGGTTTTAAGAGGGACTCATGAAAGACATTGGGAATCTTCATACTGGGTGGTAGTTTGAGCCGGAATGCCACAGGATTGATTTGTTCACAAATAGGGAAGGGTCCCAGGAACTTAGGTGCCAGTTTAGGAGATGGTACCTTGAGGTGGATATTCCTAGAGGAGAGCCATACCAAATCCCCTGGTTTGTAACTGGGCGTCGAACGACGACGACGATCGGCCTGTAATTTCGATCTGCGGGAGGAGTTGAGAAGGGAAGACTGAATCATGGACCATGCGGTTTGGAGGGAAGAAATGCGTTCATCTACGGCTGGTACTCCAGAAGGAATGTTGGGGATGGGAAGACAGGGAGGGTGGAACCCATAATTTATAAAGAAGGGTGACTCCCGGGTGGACTCGTTTTTTGCAGAATTGACGGCATACTCTGCCCAAGAGAGGAGTTGAGCCCAATCATCCTGGAAATCGGATATAAAACATCTCAGGTACTGTACTTCTCCAGGGATTGATTGATTCTCTCCATTTGTCCATTGGACTGAGGATGATAGGCGGAAGAGAAGGAAGAAGAGATGCCCAATCTCTTCATGAAAGCTCTCCAAAATTTGGATACGAACTGAGAACCTCTGTCAGAAACAATGGACGAAGGAATCCCATGAATTCGGAAAATCTGCTCCGTAAAGATATCAGCAAGGGCGGGGGAGGTGAGTAATCCTTTAAGTGGAATGAAATGGGACATCTTCGAGAACCTGTCCACGACCACCAAGATAGTGTTCATTCCTCTGGGCCTGGGCAACTCCACGATGAAGTCCATAGAAATGTGGGACCAGGGGCGGTCGGGAACTGGAAGGGGTAACAGAGAACCCTGAGGCTTTTGACGTAGAGTCTTGCTCTGAGCGCACGTGGGGCATGCGCGGGTAAACTCCAGAATATCTTGAGACATCCTTGGCCACCAGAAATTCCGACGAATGAGATCAGTAGTCTTCTTAAAACCTGGATGACCTGCAGATTTAGAGGAGTGACCCCAAGACAGGACCTCTGGAACAAATTTGGAGGGTACAAAGAGTTTGTTGTCGGGAACGACCAAGTCCTTGGGAAGTTCCCTGTTACCCACGTCATTGTTCCTCTCAGCAGACGAGAATTTCTTGGAAAAATAAGCACATGGATGTAACTTATCTTGTGGCGTGGGTCTCTGGGAAAGAACGGCACCAGCGCCGCAATCAGAAGCGTCGACCTCCAGGACGAAGGGTAGTTCGATGTTGGGATGACGGAGAATAGGTGCGGATATAAAGGCTTCCTTGAGTGTCTCGAAGGCGGAGATGGCCTCGGATGACCAAGCAGAAGATCAGCTCCTTTTGTTGTGAGCGCAATGAGGGGTGCCACAATGGTGGAAAAACTCCGTATAAACTTACGATAATAATTAGCGAACCAAAAAAACGTTGTATGGCCTTGAGAGAGTTGGGTCTTGGCCATACAGTGACTGCTTGAAGTTTACCGGAGTCCATCATAAACCCCTCATCGGAAATGATATACCCCAGGAACGGAGTAGAGGTCTGATGAAAGGTGCACTTCTCCAGTTTGGCGTACAAATGGTGTTCACGGAGACGGGAAAGGACGTAGGAGGTGTGACATATATGGTCCTGGAGATCTTTGGAAAAAATCAGGATATCATCCAAGTATACAATAACAAAAATATTGAGTACCTTACGAAAGACGTCGTTGATGAAATCCTGGAAGACAGCGGGAGCATTACATAAGCCGAAAGGCATTACCAGATATTCGTAGTGTCCACTACGTGAGTTGAAGGCCGTCTTCCATTCATCCCCCTTCCTGATGCCACCAGGTTATAGGCACCACGTAGATCCAACTTGGAAAAAATCTTGGCCCCCTGTAATTTATCGAACAGTTCGGTAATAAGGGGAAGGGGGTAATGATTTTTAATAGTGATGTGGTTTAAACCCCTGTAGTCGATGCAAGGCCTCAACGACCCGTCCTTTATCTTGACGAAGAAAAACCCAGCCCCTGCTGGGGAATTGGAGTGACGAATAAAGCCTTTCTTGAGATTCTCCTGGATATATTCATCCATAGCGTGAGATTCTGGTAACGACAAGGGGTAGGTCTTGGTCTTGGGTAGGGAGTAACCTGGAACTAGATCGATCGGACAATCGTAAGTCCTGTGTGGCGGCAAGAGGTCTGACTGTACCTTATTGAAAACGTCCCGGAATTGATGGTAAACGGAAGGTAGAATAACTTCGGGAACAGAGGTATTGGCCAGCAGTTGATGAGTCTCGTCTGACCTCGGCCTCCAGGAAATGGGAGCAGAGGAAGTCCAGTCAATGAGAGGATTGTTAAGCTGCAGCCAAGGAAGACCAAGGGTGATGGGTATCCCAGGAGCGTGAATGGCAGCGAGAACTAAGATCTCCTTGTGCAGATGTGAGGACAGAAGCAAGGGAGCCGTCTCTAAGGAGATCTGGGCCGGGGTGAGAGGGCGTCCATCGATACCGACGAGTGCGATGGGAACCTTCTTTCTCATGAGCAGTATGCGGTTTAACCTGGTGAATTCAAGATCAACGAAGTTTCCTCTAGCTCCTGAGTCAATGAAAGCGGCGGTAGAAGTTTTGAACTTATCGCCTGAAAGGGAGACTGGAAATGTAAGTTTCTTCGGGAGTTCACCTTTAGAAAGGGGACGTGGAGACATTACACCCAGAGCGAGCCCCTCTGTACTCACTGGGTTGTTCCCATCTCCCGGACGCAGTGGACACTCCCGAACCAGATGTTCCATGGATCCGCAGTAGAAACACAATCCCCCGGCGCGGCGGAACTGCCGTATCGGTGTGCGGATGCGTTGTACCCCCAATTGCATTGGCTCTGGCAACTCCAGTGCAGGAGTGTTTTGGGAGTACTGGAGAACGGAACTTGAAAGTTATGGACGCGAGTGCGCTGACGCTCTGAGCGGCGTACCTGGATACGTTGATCCACTCAGACAGCAAAATCAATGAGGACATCCAATTGATCCGGCATGCATTGGCGAGAGAGTTCATCCTTGATGGGATCTGCCAGGCCTTGCCAGAACACAGAGACGTGAGCCTCTTGTCCCCAGTTAGTCTCGGCTGCTAGAGTCCGGAATTCCACAGCATACTGCGTCACCATTCGCCGTCCCTGAGTGATCTGGAGGAGAGAAACAGATGCCATCTCCCGACGAGCGGGAGAATCGAATACTTGTTGAAACTCGGCTTTAAATGCCGGGTAATCTTGGGTAAGGTCAGAACGTCGCTCCCAAACTGGGGAAGCCCAAGCCAGGGCGCTGCCAGTGAGGAGGTTATAAATGTAGGCTACCTTCTTGCGATCAGTATTGTAGAGATGGGGGGCCATTTCAAACTGCACCTCACACTGGTTTAGGAAACCCCTACAATCTTGCGGTTCACCTGCATAAGGCTTGGGGGGAGGAATCCTTACATCTGAGCTGCTAACTGCACTTGCGGAGTGGGGGCTTACATCTGGCGGGGTCGCGGTCGGTACCCTGTCTGAGAGTACTGCGACCTGGCGTGTAAGTGTCACAATTTGATCCGCCATGGCCTAGTTTTTCTGAAGCATATTGGAGAGAAACTGTTGAAGTTCGGTCTGGTCTGCGTCTTGTGGGCTCGACATAATGTTACGCCGGTGCTGCCCGCAGACCAGACCCGTCCCCTGTGCTGAGGTGGGACGTAGGGATACACGCACCCGCAGCAAAGGGAGCGCGTCCGGAGTGTGGTGTTAGTGTTGCCAGGCCAGGTATAGTAAGGAAGACAATACTTGTCGGTACCGGTAGTAGAGGAGGAGTAGTAATTGCCATTGCCAAGATCAGGGATTGGAGAGTTGCGGATGGTCGAAGGTATAAACCGTGTTACAGGGATGCCAGAAGTCACGAAGTCCAAGTAGAGCCGAAGTTGAGAGCCAGAGGGGGTAGTCGTCCAATCCGTGTCAATACCTGAGGAGTCACTGAGAGAGTAGTCAAATGCTTCCATACAGAACTATGTCGAGCGACGAGTGATGGGAAGCACAGGCATAATAAAGCTGGGCAGGCCAATGGGAAAAGGGGGCAGGCCTGGAGGACTGCAAGGAGTCCTCTCTGATAGGAGGGAGGTGTTACAGCCCAGCTGAGTGTAATCATTGATTTGCATGGAACTGTGTGATGCTTGGGGGCGACACCTCACTGCAGGAGCAGTGGTTAAAAGTGCTCTGTTAGGTGTGTGCTCTGTAAGCTGGGAATGCATGCACATAACGTCTGAGGCTGGCGTGCGTGTAGGTGTGCGTGCAGGAGGGCGTGGGCGCGCCCGACGCTGAGCAGAGGAATCGCTGAGGGGAGTGATCCCGCAACGGCGGCAGGGGCGAGGAGCCGTGGAGGCCGGTAAGGCAGAATTGTTTTGTGTGTCCAGGGGCTCCCTGCGGAGAGGGAGTGTTCTGTGTGGGAAGCGAGAAGAACGCCGATTCCTGACACAATCCCAGCGTCATATGCCCATTAGTTTAGCCTTAATTGAGGCCAAGGCTTTGTGTCTGTATGAGGACATTAAGCAACAGCATGGAGAAGGGACCACAGAGGAAACGTTCACTGCAAGTAAGGGCTTGTTTATGCGGTTTAAAGAGAGGGCAAACTTGCATAACATTAAAGTGACCGGGGAAGCTGCTAGTGCGGATGAGGAGGCAGCTAAAACCTTCCCTGTTACATTGGCCAAAATTATAGAGGACGGTGGCTATTGCACACGTCAAGTGTTCAATGTTGATGAGACTGGGCTCTACTGGAAGAAAATGCCCAGTGGAAGCTACATTGCAAAAGAGGAAAAATCTATGCCCGTGTTTAAAGTTGCAAAGGACAGGCTGACTCTTCTGCTTGGATCAAATGCTGCAGGTGATTTCAAGCTGAAAGCTTTGCTTGTTTATCATGCAGAAAACCCTAGGGCATTCAAGGGAAATGCAAAGAGCACACTTCCAGTGATTTGGAAGTCCAACCGTAAGGCATGGGTAACAGGGAGCCTTATGGAGGACTGGTTCCAGCATCAATTTATTCCGGCTGTGCAATTATATTGCATGAACCAGAACCTCGATTTCAAAGCATTGCTGCTCCTGGACAATGCTCCTGGCCATCCTGTGTACCTGGATGACCATCATCCAAACGTCATGGTGGTGTTCATGCCCCCCAACACCACCTCATTGATACAGCCGATGGACCAGGGGGTTATCGCTTCCTTCAAGGCCTACTATCTTAGGCGAACATTTGCCCAGGCCATCAGAGCAACCGATGTGGAAGGTGGTCCAACCTTAAAAGAATTTTGGAAGGGTTACAACATTCTCCATGCAGTGAGAAACATCGGAGAGGCATGGAATGAGGTGAAACAATCCAATTTAAATGGAATTTGGCGTAATTTGTGCCCTGATTTTTGTGTCTGATGTCCAAGGCCTTTAAGAGACTGTTGCAGAAGTTACAGAAACTGTTGTGCAAATGGCCAGAGATCTCAACTTGGAGGTGGAAAATGAGGATATTGAGAAGTTGCTCGTCTCACATTTTAACGAGTTGAGCAATGAAGACCTCTTGCAATTAGAAGAGCAAAAAAATTGCTGAAGAGGAGGCCCACCAATCTGCTGATGTGGCACAGCCACAGCCACGTAAATCATTGTCTACCAAAATGTTGGCTGCGGCATTCAAGCACATTGATAGCGCACTGGCCATATTTGAGGACAATGACCCTAACATTGAACGGAGTTCAACAGTCAGTCGTGGGGTGTCTAACCAAATCAGCTGCTATAGAGAGATCTACACGCTGAAAAGGAAAGGATCGGTCCAGACTTCAATGAAGAGATTCTTCAAGAGGCCGAAACCTTCAACTCCACCTACAGTGGCGATCAACTTTATTCTAACTCGGCTAGTTCCGCGAATTTGGGTATAACCCGGTGATATTCGGTTTTGTACCGTTTTCGGCCGGAGTGTATTGCGTTATTTTCCTGGCTGTGATTTAAACATTTTATTTCCTCTGGCTGCAATACTGCAATGCCGTGTAAAAACACATGGGGGCGTTTGCGAGCTGTTGTCTTTGAAGCCGTCCCCTATAATGAATTGTAATGCAGTATATATACTGTGCATATATATATATATATACTGTATAACGACAACCCCTATAACCCCTAACATACAGTACTGTACACATACAGTACTATATATGCACATAAATGATACTATGGGCCGGCGGGGGCGAGATGTGTTTGCAGCAGAGAGAGATCCGCTGCTCTCTCTGCGCAAACATCGGCACATTAAAAATTATTTAAAATACATTTTTATTCCTAGTGTACATGTGCAGGGGGTCTCGGGAGCTGAACCGCGTTGGTTTCAGGTCCGGGGACCCCCTGCTTCCCGAGATACAGCCCCCTTTATGAGGTGCCGGTATCCCTCTGCGTTTAAAGGTCCCGATCACGTGACCACGGCACGTAAACAAAGCAGAGGGATACCGGCACCCCCAAAAGGGGCCTGTATCTCGGTAAGCAGGGGGTCCCCGGACCTAAAACCAAAACGTTTCTGCTCCGGAGACCCTCTGCACATCTACACTGTGAATAAAAAACATATATAAATAAAAACTAATTCCTTACCTTAGCGGCTATGTGCTACGGTAACGAAGCAGCATTTCTGTATTTTAATAATATTGTACAGTGAGCAGGGGGTTCCCTGAGCCACAAATTAATGCTCAGGGGACCCCCTGCTCCTGCACAATATTATTAAAAATACAGAAATGCTGCTTCATTGCCATAGCGTATAGCCGCTAAGGCAATGAAGGGGTTAACCCACCGTGCCCGCTTTATTGTGGGTAGCGGGGGTGGGTGAAGGGGGTATTTGGCCCTTGGTGTGAGTTTAGGACTTGCGGGGGGGTTGCGGGTGCACTTAACCCCTTCACGAACGTAGCAGTTAATACCGCTACGGTCATGAAGGGGTTAAGCCCTCCCGCTACACCCCGCAAGCCCTAAACAACCACCGTTGGGGCTAATACCCCCTTCACCCATCCCCACTACCCACAATAAAAAAACTCACACACAGCAGCCGCCCAAAAATTAAATAAATAAATCTAAATAAATAAATAAATAAATCAATATAAATAAATACATTTGAAATACATTTTTATTTATAGTGTAGATGTGCAGGGGGTCTCCGGAGCTGAACCGCGTTGGTTTCAGGTCGGGGGACCCCCTGCTCCCCGAGATACAGGCCCCTTTATGAGGTGCCGGTATCCCTCTGCGTTTAAAGGTCCCGATCACGTGACCGCGGCCTGTAAAGCAAGCAGAGGGATACCGGCACCCCATAAAGGGGCCTGTATCTCGGGGAGCAGGGGGTCCCCGGACCTGAAACCAAAATGTTTCTGCTCCGGAGACCCTCTGCACATCTACTGCTGCGGCCAAGTTTATTCGAGCATTTGCCCGTTCTTGGCCGCAGCAGTAGCCTGGCGCACGCCCGAGGGTGACGGGCGCGCGCCGAAGCAGGGAACCCCCTGCCGCCGTCCCGCGATCGCGGGACACCAGGGCTCTCTCGGGGAGCCCTGGACGCGCGTGCAGGGGACGCAGGCTCCCGAAGACGCGTGACCGCACGTCTATGACGCGCGGCACGCCGAGGGGCGGCCACTAGCAAGCCGGGAAATCTCCCGGCTTGCGGATCTGGCCGCAGTGTAATAAACTGTGTCGCCACTGTACACTGTGAATAAAAAACATATAAATAAACACTCGTTCTTTACCTCAGCGGCTATGTGCTATGGTAATGAAGCAGCATTTCTGTATTTTAATCATATTGTACAGTGAGCAGGGGGTTCCCTGATCCAGAAATTAATGCTCAGGGACCCCCTGATCCTGCACAATATTATTAAAAATATAGAAATGCTGCTTCATTACCTTAGCTGATAGCCGCTAAGGCAATAAAGGCAGAATAGCATGTTTATTGGGGACATTTGATTTGCCCCAATAAACATTGCAATAAACAACATACAGTACACCCCGTGTGTATTTAAAATACATAAACAATAAATACATGACATACATATTTTTATTGTGTGTTTTAAACCTCCCTGCCTTCACTGTAATCTATGTAAAAAACCCTCCCCCTATTGTGTGTTTTAAACCTCCCTGCATTCACTGTAATCTATGTAAAAAACCCTCCCCCTATTGTGTGTGTTAAGCTTCCCTGCCTTCACTGTAATCTATGTAAAAACCCTCCCCCTATTGTGTCTGCTAAACTTCCCTGCTTTGACTAATCTGTGTAAGCCCCCCTCCCCCTATTGTGTCAGTTAAATCTGCCTGGCCTGTGTTTCTGTGAGTGCAGTGTACTGTATGTAAATGTGGGGAGGGGGATCCCATGTAAATAACCACACCCACACCCACTACCCACTACCAACGGCCCCTCCGCTGCTTGCTGCAAAACAGAGACAAAAATTAAAACATACAAAGTAATGTCCCTTAACCCCTTAATCACCATAGCGGTTATTAACCTCTACAGTCATTAAGGGGTTAACCCACCCTCACCCACCACTCGGGACGCCTACATACCCTCCCACACTAACCCCCCCACCCGTGAGGCCTAACCACCCACCCACTACCCACAAGGGTGGCCTACCCACATACTGTTGGGGAAACACCCCCCTCCCACCCCCAGTACCCACAATAAAGACCCTCTGCACATCTACTGCTGCGGCCAAGTTTATTCGAGCATTTGCCCGTTCTTGGCCGCAGCAGTAGCCTGGCGCGCGCCCGAGGGTGACGGGCGCGCGCCGAAGCAGCGGAAGAGCGTCCTCAGTTTGGGGCACTCTCCTTACCGCTGCCGGGTCCGCCGGGTCCCCCGGAACCCCCTGCCGCCGTCCCGCGATCGCGGGACACCAGGGCTCCCTCGGGGAGCCCTGGACGTGCGTGCAGGGGGCGCAGGCTCCCGAAGACGCGTGACCGCGCGTCTATGACGCGCGGCACACCGAGGGGCGGCCACTAGCAAGCCGGGAAATCTCCAAGCTTGCGGATCTGGCCGCAGTGTAATAAACTGTGTCGCCACTGTACACTGTGAATAAAAACATATAAATAAACACTCGTTCTTTACCTTAGCGGCTATGTGCTATGGTAATGAAGCAGCATTTCTGTATTTTAATAATATTGTACAGTGAGCAGGGGGTTCCCTGAGCCAGAAATTAATGCTCAGGGACCCCCTGATCCTGCACAATATTATTAAAAATATAGAAATGCTGCTTCATTACCTTAGCTGATAGCCGCTAAGGCAATAAAGGCAGAATAGCATGTTTATTGGGGACATTTGATTTGCCCCAATAAACATTGCAATAAACAACATACAGTACACCCCGTGTGTATTTAAACATAAACAATAAATACATGACATACACTTCTGACACGCTTTATTGCGCATCGGCCAGATCCGCAAGCCGGGAGATTTCCCGGCTTGCTAGTGGCCGCCCCTCGGCGTGCCGCGCGTCATAGACGCGCGGTCACGCGTCTTCGGGAGCCTGCGCCCCCTGCACGCGCGTCCAGGGACGCGGGATGGCGGCAGGGGATTCCGGGGGACCCGGCGGACCCGGCAGCGGTAGGGAGAGCGCCCCGATCGGAGGGCGCTCTTCCGCTGCTTCGGCGCGCGCCCGTCACCCTCGGGCGCGCTCCAGGCTACTGCTGCGGCCAAGAACGGGCAAATGCTCGAATAAACTTGGCCGCAGCAGTACATATTTTTATTGTGTGTTTTAAACCTCCCTGCCTTCACTGTAATCTATGTAAAAAACCCTCCCCTTATTGTGTGTTTTAAACCTCCCTGCATTCACTGTAATCTATGTAAAAAACCCTCCCCCTATTGTGTGTGTTAAGCTTCCCTGCCTTAACTGTAATCTATGTAAAAACCCTCCCCCTATTGTGTCTGCTAAACTTCCCTGCTTTGACTAATCTGTGTAAGCCCCGCTCCCCCTATTGTGTCAGTTAAATCTGCCTGGCCTGTGTTTCTGTGAGTGCAGTGTACTGTATGTAAATGTGGGGAGGGGGATCCCATGTAAATAACCACACCCACACCCACTACCCACTACCAACGGCCCCTCCGCTGCTTGCTGCAAAACAGAGACAAAAATTAAAACATACAAAGTAATGTCCCTTAACCCCTTAATCACCATAGCGGTTATTAACCTCTACAGTCATTAAGGGGTTAACCCACCCTCACCCACCACTCAGGACGCCTACATACCCTCCCACACTAACCCCCCCACCCGTGAGGCCTAACCACCCACCCACTACCCACAAGGGTGGCCTACCCACATACTGTTGGGGAAACACCCCCCTCCCACCCCCAGTACCCACAATAAAAACAATACACAGCCCCACAATAAACATCATTCTATTTATTAAATACATTACCCACCCCCTGTGCCCCCCCCATAAATACAAGATTTATTCTTTTACATACAGGGTTCATAACGCAGCCCCACGCGAGTCCCCGGTGGGCTGGCGGGGCACCTGGACAGACCTAAAGTTTACCAGCAGCCCTTTTTACACAGGTTCTGGAGGCCTGCTGGTGGGTCCCGCCAGCACCATGGCCCCCAGGTGGTCTCCTTGGGTCACCATGGGCCACTATTGGGTCCCCACGGTAGGCCCGCGGATGTCTGGGAGCCCCGGGTCAGACCCACAGGTGTCTGCGGGGCCTCAGGTGGATCCCTCGGGGGTATGGGGAACTGAAAAGTGCTCACTATGGGTCCGCGGTGCCCCCACAGAAGTGGGACCACACATCATCATCCCTGCACCTACGGGTCGGCGGTGCCCCCACACAAGTGGGACCACACATCTTCATCCCCGCAGACTACGGGTCGGCGGTGCCCGCACAGATGTGAGACCACCACTTCATCCCCGCATGTGTCACCCATGGAACCACCAGCCTGATACCCTTGGGATAACCGAGGATACCCACAGGTGGTCTCCAGAGGTCCCACACAGAACCACGGAACAAACCCTGAATGTAAAAAAAATAAACCTGGCCTATACATTCAATACATATTTTGACGAAAATTGTGACGTCATAGGCCTTTAAAAGCCTATGTCGTCTCATTTTGAAGCCAGACGCTGCGGAGGAAGGACCTCCGGGGAAGAAAAAAGGCCAGGGCGTGGCCGAAGACGGGAAGAAGACCCCGCCCTGCCCCGCCCGGAAGAAGATAGAAGAAAGAAGAATACAGATGAAGATGGATTACAAATAGAAGACCCGTGGATTGATATGGATTTTTAGTTTAATGTTTATTTTTTTATGGTTTATTATTTTATGGGT
Organism: Ascaphus truei; assembly: GCF_040206685.1. Taxonomy (NCBI): domain Eukaryota; kingdom Metazoa; phylum Chordata; class Amphibia; order Anura; family Ascaphidae; genus Ascaphus; species Ascaphus truei. The sequence continues at coordinate 237,039 of NW_027456748.1, read as the reverse complement.
TCCTGTGCCTGGTGGATTGGTTGGTGAGTAAGCTGCGCAACGGGAATCGGTGGGGGCAAGTAATGGTAAGTGAACTAAAGAAATGTATTTTATTTAACTGATTAATTTTTTCAAAAGGTTTTATAACATGTGTATTTTTTTTTTGTGGTATATCATTTCTTGCCACTGTATGTATGTATGTATGTATATATGTCTAGAGAGATATATACATACAGGGTAAGAAATGATGTTGTTTTAAAAGCTTGATTTGATGTGTTTTAAATTAATTTGTCTATGCTGCTATGCTTTATTGTGTGTTTAAAGTATTTTAAAATTAGATAGATGTAATCGTTGGTATTGTATTGTGTGTTGCCTTGGTTTTAAAGGTTGTATTCTGGTCGGTACTGTATTTTTTCACAGGCTAAATTGTTCTGCTCCAGGCGTGAATTAGTTAATTGTTTTATTGTTCGGGATGGAGTGTGAATTGTTTAGGGATGTAAATAATGATTGCTAATTGATTTTTGTTTACTTGGTTGATTCATTTGAGAAGTGATGTTGTTTTAAAAGCTTGATTTGATGTGTTTTAAATTAATTTGTCTATGCTGCTATGCTTTATTGTGAGTATAAAGTATTTTAAAATTAGATAGATGTAATCGTTGGTATTGTATTGTGTGTTGCCTTGGTTTTAAAGGTTGTATTCTGGTCGGTACTGTATTTTTTCACAGGCTAAATTGTTCTGCTCCAGGCGTGAATTAGTTAATTGTCTTATTGTTCGGGATGGAGTGTGAATTGTTTAGGGATGTAAAGATGGATTGCTAATTGATTTTTGTTTACTTGGTTGATTCATTTGCAGAATGTATATGGTGCATAGATTTTAGGAATCATTTATATTGGAATGTGAGGTGTTTCATTGGCTTTTCATTGGATTGTGATGATTTAGATTGGTAGAAGATAGTTGGTATTATTAAAGGAAATTGATTTTAATGTAGTGTGTCTATGGAGAAGTTCTATTGAGCAGTGTTATTTGTAGGACAGTATGGTTTTGATAACCCTTCTACATGTATTTGTATATTGGTTCATCATGTGTGTGTATATACTGTATATATATATATATATATATATATATATATATATATATATAAATATATATATATATATATATATATATATATATATAAATATATATATATATATATATATATATATATATACTGCTGCGGCCAAGTTTATTTGAGTATTTGCCCGTTCTTGGCCGCAGCAGTAGCCTGGCGCGCGCCCGAGTGTGACGGGCGCGCGCCGAAGCAGCGGAAGAGCGCCCTCCGATCGGGGCGCTCTCCCTACCGCTGCCGGGTCCGCCGGGTCCCCCGGAACCCCCTGCCGCTGTCCCGCGATCGCTGGACACCAGGGCTCCCTCGGGGAGCCCCTGGACGCGCGTGCAGGGGGCGCACGCTCCCGAAGCTGCGTGACCGCGCGTCTATGACGCGCGGCACGCCGAGGGGCGGCCACTAGCAAGCCGGGAAATCTCCCGGCTTGCGGTACCGACCACACTGCAATAAAGTGTGTCGGTACTATATATATATATATATATATATGCTGTATATATATATATATATATATATACAGCATATATATATATATATATACAGTATATACACACACATGATGAACCAATATACAAATACATGTAGAAGAAGGGTAATCAAAACCATACTGTCCTACAAATAACACTGCTATATACACACATTATATACACACAGTATATACACACACATGATGAATATATATATATATCTCTCTCTCTCTCTCTCTGTATATATATATACAGTATATATATATAGTTGCATGATGAAGCCACTGTACAAATTCATGGGTGAAGGGTGGGTATCGGGCCAGTGTGGCGTAACCCCTTAATCACCTTTGCAGTTATTATCTGATAAGGTGTTTAAGGGGTTAATTTATATATGAATGTATTTGAAATGTATTGGCTTTGTATTTGCTATGTATGTTGTGGGCAAGAGAAGGATGTTGCTGGCGACGGACACTTCGTATTGATGAGGTCAGCAGTGGTTTATTTATTTATTTGAATATGCTAGTTAATGTTTTTAATAATGGGCAATTAATCTATTATCCATATCTGGATAAATGTTATTTTGCACATTATTGTACTGTAGGTGTTGGGGGGAGGGTGTATGTATTGAATGTATAGGCCAGGTTTATTTTTTTTACATTCAGGGTTGGTTCTGTGGTTCTGCGTGGGACCTCTGGAGACCACATGCGGGTATCCTCGGGTATTCCAAGGGTATCAGGCTGGTGGTTCCACGAGTGACACATGCGGGGATGAAGTGGTGGTCTCACATCTGTGGTTGCACCGCCGACCCGTAGTCTGCGGGGATGAAGATGTGTGGTCCCACTTGTGTGGGGGCACCGCCGACCCATAGGTGCGGGGATGATGATGTGTGGTCCCACTTCTGTGGGGGCATCGCGGACCCGTAGTGAGCACTTGTGAGTTCCCCAGACCCCCGAAGGAACCACATGAGGCCCCGGGGCTCCCAGACATCCGCGGGCCTACCGTGGGGACCCAATAGTGGCCCACGGTGACCCAAGGAGACCACCTGGGGGCCATGGTGCTGGCAGGACCCACCAGCAGGCCTCCAGAACCTGTGTAAAAAGGGCTGCTGGTAAACTGTAGGTCTGTCCAGGTGCCCCGCCAGCCCACCGGGGACTCGCATGGGGCTGCGTTATGAACCCTGTATGTAAAAGAATAAATCTTGTATTTATGGGGGGGGGGCACAGGGGGTGGGTAATGTATTTAATAAATAGAATGATGTTTATTGTGGAGCTGTGTATTGTTTTTATTGTGGGTACTGGGGGTGGGGGGGGGGTTGTTTCCCCAACAGTACATGGGTAGGCCTCCCTTGTGGGTAGTGGGTGGGTGGTTAGGCCTCACGGGTGGGGGGGTTAGTGTGGGAGGGTATGTAGGCATCCCGAGTGGTGGGTGAGGGTGGGTTAACCCCTTAATGACTGTAGAGGTTAATAACCGCTATGGTGATTAAGGGGTTAGGGGACATTACTTTGTATATTTGAATTTTTGTCTCTGTTTTGCAGCAAGCAGCGGAGGGGCCGTGGGTAGTGTGTAGTGAGTGTGGGTGTGATTATTTACACGGGATCCACCTCCCCACATTTACATACAGTACACTGCACTCACAGAAACACAGGCCAGGCAGATTTAACTGACACAATAGGGGGAGGGGGGCTTACACAGATTAGTCAAAGCAGGGAATCTTAGCAGACACAATAGGGGGAGGGTTTTTTACATAGATTACAGTGAAGGCAGGGAAGCTTAACACACACAATAGGGGGAGGTTTTTTTTACATAGATTACAGTGAATGCAGGGAGGTTTAAAACACACAATAGGGGGAGGGTTTTTTACATAGATTACAGTGAAGGCAGGGAGGTTTAAAACACACAATAAAAATATGTATGTCATGTATTTATTGTTTATGTATTTTAAATACACAGGGGGTGTACTGTATGTTGTTTATTGCAATGTTTATTGGGGGCAAATCAAATGTCCCCAATAAATATGCTATTCTGCCTTCATTGCCTTAGCGGCTATACGCTATGGTAATGAAGTAGCATTTCTGTATTTTTAATAATATTGTGCAGGAGCAGGGGGTCCCTGAGCATTAATTTCTGGCTCAGGGAACCCCCTGCTCACTGTACAATATTATTAAAATACAGAAATGCTGCTTCATTTAATAGCACATAGCCGCTAAGGTAAAGAACGAGTGTTTATTTATATGTTTTTTATTCACAGTGTAGATGTGCAGAGGGTCTCCGGAGCAGAAACATTTTGGTTTCAGGTCCGGGGACCCCATGCTCCCCGAGATACAGGCCCCTTTAGGGGGTGCCGGTATCCCTCTGCTTGCTTTAAAGGCCGCGGTCACGTGATCGGGACCTTTAAACACAGAGGGATACCGGCACCTCATAAAGGGGCCTGTATCTCGGGGAGCAGGGGGTCCCCCAACCTGAAACCAATGCGGTTCAGCTCCGGAGACCCCCTGCACATCTACACTATAAATAAAAATGTATTTCAAATGTATTTATTTATATTGATTTATTTATTTATTTATTTAGATTTATTTATTTATTTTTTGGGCGGCTGCTGTGTGTGAGTTTTTTTTATTGTGGGTAGTGGGGGTGGGTGAAGGGGGTATTAGCCCCAACGGTGGTTGTTTAGGGCTTGCGGGGGGTAGCTGGAGGGCTTAACCCCTTCATGACCGTAGTGGTATTAACTGCTACGGTCGTGAAGGGGTTAAGTGCACCCGCAACCCCCCCCCGCAAGTCCTAAACTCACACCAAGGGCCAAATACCCCCTTCACCCACCCCCGCTACCCACAATAAAGCGGGCACGGTGGGTTAACCCCTTCATTGCATTAGCGGCTATACGCTATGGCAATGCAGCAGCATTTCTGTATTTTTAATAATATTGTGCAGGAGCAGGGGGTCCCCTGAGCATTAATTTGTGGCTAAGGGAAACCCCTGCTCACTGTACAATATTATTAAAATACAGAAATGCTGCTTCGTTACCGTAGCACATAGCCTCTAAGGTAAGGAATGAGTTTTTATTTATATATGTTTTTTATTCACAGTGTAGATGTGCAGAGGGTCTCCGGAGCAGAAACGTTTTGGTTCTAGGTCCGGGGACCCCCTGCATCCCGAGATACAGGCCCCTTTTGGGGGTGCCGGTATCCCTCTGATTTGTTTACAGGCCGCGGTCACGTGATCGGGACCTTTAAATGCAGAGGGATACCGGCACCTCATAAAGGGGGCTGTATCTCGGGGAGCAGGGGGTCCCCGGACCTGAATCCAACGCGGTTCAGCTCCCGAGACCCCCTGCACATGTACACTAGGAATAAAAATGTATTTTAAATCATTTTTAATGTGCCGATGTTTGCGCAGAGAGAGCAGCGGATCTCTCTCTGCTGCAAACACATCTCGCCCCATTGATGTGCATATACAGTACTGTATGTGTACAGTACTGTATGTTAGGGGTTATAGGGGTTGTTGTTATACAGTATATATATATATAAATACTGTATATATATATATATATACTGCATTACAATTCATGATTTTATGCCATCTGGCGGACACGCAAAGCATTGCAGCCTAATAAATTCTGAATCATTATAAATTAACACATCAGCCGCGCATCAGCCGGGCATGACCCCTGGCTTGGAACGCGGCATGCTCCAGGTGAACAGTGTCGCATTCCAGGTACCTGCCAGGTACAAACCGGTGATTTGTTAGAATAAAGTCTGTCGCAGCAGTACATCACCTCCAAAAAGTCCGTTGTCTGTTGAAGATTCCCCCCCCCAATCATCTTCCTCCAATAATTGATGTGTTTGTTTTTTGCTCATGTACATTTCTGTACAGAATACAGCATAGTTTTATTTTTATAGTTTTATTTTACAGTTCTGGAATCAATAAATATAATGTTTCCATCATAATCTATGTGTGTGCTGCATATCTTATTGCTTGAGTAACATTTTCATTAAGGTCGAAACGGCTGTCTGTGGGTGGTTTTCTGGGTATGCACCTTAGCCCTGGCTGTGCTCAAAGCTGTGACCATGCAGCAAGCTTAAGCCTATAGGAAACCATGTTAAAAATGGTTATTGAGGCAAAAAGTGACACTGTGTGCTCATTTGCATGTCATTTCCCAGAATCCCTTGCTGCAGTGGAAGTGCTGTATGCTGGGTGATAACAGGGAAAGGTGGGGTAGCAGACCTGCCTAAGACATGCAGATGAGCATACAGTTATATTTGTATATATATATATATATATATATATATATATATATATATATATATATATATATATATATATTAACTGTAGTCTAACTGTATTTATCACTTAAAAACCTCACTTTAAATGCCTCGCTGCCTAATGCAGTTCCTGCCCTATGCAGCAAAGGTGTTGGTATTATACAGAAAAAGCAGTCACATGACCCTCCCCCTCCCCAATCAGTCAGCTTGTTCCATTTGGTCAATTAACAGCACAGAGTTAAAAAAAAAAAAAACTCTTTACATTCAAACATACTAACTTATATCAATTCTACAAGGCCAATTCAGTCTTATACACAGGGTATCACCATCAAGAACATACCTGTGAAGAGAATGTAATTAAATCCATGTCATATCAGCTGAGGTTATTGGTTTTGCATGAAGAAAGTGAGTATATATATATATATATATATATATATATATATATATATATATATATATATATATATTTATATATATATATATATAAACTGTAGTCTAACTGTATTTATAACTTAAAAACCTCACTTTAAATGCCTCGCTGCCTAATGCAGTTCCTGCCCAATGCAGCAAAGGTGTTGGTATTATACAGAAAAAGCAGTCACATGACCCTCCCCCTCCCCAATCAGTCAGCTTGTTCCATTTGGTCAATTAACAGCACAGAGTTAAGAAAAAAAAAACTCTTTACATTCAAACATACTAACTTATTTCAATTCTACAAGGCCAAATTCAGTCTTATACACAGGGTTTCACCATCAGGAACATACTTATATCAATTCTAGAAGGCCAATTCAGTCTTATACACAGGGTATCACCATCAAGAACATACCTGTGAAGAGAATGTAATTAGATCCATGTCATATCAGCTGAGGTTATTGGTCTTGCATGAAGAAAGTGAGTATATATATATATATATATATATATATATATATATATATATATATTAACTGTAGTCTAACTGTATTAATCACTTAAAAACCTCACTTTAAATGCCTCGCTGCCTTATGCAGTTCATGCCCAATGCAGCAAAGGTGTTGGTATTATACAGAAAAAGCAGTCACATGACCCTCCCCCTCCCCAATCAGTCAGCTTGTTCCATTTGGTCAATTAACAGCACAGAGTTAAAAAAAAAAAAAAAAACTCTTTACATTCAAACATACTAACTTATTTCAATTCTACAAGGCCAAATTCAGTCTTATACACAGGGTTTCACCATCAGGAACATACTTTTAAACAATTCTACAAGGCCAATTCAGTCTTATACACAGGGTTTCACCATCAGGAACATACCTGTGAAGAGAATGTAATTAGATCCATGTCATATCAGCTGAGGTTATTGGTCTTGCATGAAGAAAGTGAGTATATTAACTATATATATATATATATATATATATATATATATATACTGAGTTAAGTTATGGTGAGTAAAAAAAGTGACAAAAACCCTCCACAGGAAAGCAAATATGCAAATATAGCTGTATGCTCATCTGCATGTCTTAGGCAGGTCTGCAACCCCGCCTTTCCCCATTATCACCCATATATATATATATACTGTAGTCTTACTGTATTTATCACTTAAAAACCTCACTTTAAATGCCTCGCTGCCTTATGCAGTTCCTGCCCAGTTCCCTTTTGGATAAATAATTTAACCTGTCACCTCCTCTCCAATTAGCTTTTGGGCACTCTATACCCCTACAGATCAGTCCCTCTGGATTTTGGTTGTGTTTATTTTGAAATGATTAGAAACACTATGTGTCTCTAACCACATACGTATATTGTAAACATGTTCTGCCAATCTATGTTGTAGCATTCTCCCCGTCCTCCCTACGTACTGCAAGCCGCAGGGGCACTCTAATAAATACACACAATACTTACTTTTACAATTAATAAATGTGTCTATCTCATAGCTTTTCAAAGTTATATTTGACTGAAATTGATTAACTTTCACACTAAAAGAACATCCAATACATTTCCCACATGTATAAAAACCTTTCAAATTAGATAGCCATGTTGTACTTTTATACTTAGGCCCACTTAAAGGACAGCTAGGCGATATTTTATTTTTCAGGTTTTGGGCGCGTTTATATACAATTTGAGGATATTTAGGCAAAAAGGTACTAAGTATCGGATCTCTCAGGAGTCCCCCAATGTTTACTCATAATTTTCTTTATTTCTGGGGCCATGCTGTTAAACTTAGTAATAAATGGGATGAATTCTCCTTGTGTAGTGGGTATACTCTTTTTAGAATTGATAAGAGTTAATCTATCTACATTTTTAACAGTGTCCAGGGCTTTGTTAACCCTTTCCCTGTTATAGTCTCTTTCAATGAATTTATCTCTAAGAGAGTTTAACTGTTCCAGACAAACATTATCCTGGGAACAATTTCTTTTTATTCTCAGGGCCTGTCCCTGAGGGATATTCTGTATCCACTTAGGATGGTGGTGGCTTGATGCCAGCAAGTACGTATTCGCATCCACCTCCTTGTGGTACATTTTAGTATGTATCAAATTGTTCTCCACATATAGGGTCAGGTCCAAGAAGTTAATGTTTTGATGACTGCTATTAAATGTAAATTTTATGTTAAAGGGGTTTTAATTCAAATAGAGTTTAAATAGCTCCAGTTCTTCCACCGTACCTCTCCAGACACACAGCACATCATCGATGAATCTCTTCCAGAGCACCAGGTTTTCACCATGTGGGTTATCATTCCACACATAGCCACGCTCCCACATGGCCATAAATAGCTTAGCGTAGCTAGGTGCAAACCTGGTGCCCATCGCAGTGCCGCATGTCTGGAGAAAGTACTCCCCATCACAATTAAAATAATTATGGGTGAGGATATGGTGAATCCCTCCCAAAATAAAAGATTTCAAATCATCCCCCACATTTATATCTCCCTCAAGCGCTAATTGTACAGCTTTCAAACCATCAATATGTTGAATAGAGGTATAGAGGGACACCACGTCACATGTAACCCAAATACATTGCTCGTCCCATTTAATGTCTTGGATTAATTTTAAAACATGTGAAGTGTCTCTTAGGTATGAAGGTGTCTCCTGGACATATTTCTGTAGTAGATGATCTAAAAATGTACTCAAATTTGACGTGAGTGAACCTATGCCCGATATGATAGGACGGCCGGGGGGTCTGGTTGGGTTCTTATGGAGTTTGGGAATAAAATAGAATACCGGTATCCTAGGATTTTTAACTATCAGAAAATCAAGTTCTTTTTTAGTGATGATTTCATCCTCAAATCCCTTTTCCATGATAGTGGTTAACTCCTTTCTGAACCCCTCAGTTGGATTACCTACAAGTTTTTCATAGGTTAATGGATCACCTAGGATTCTACTAGATTCCTCTCTGTAATAACTTATATCCATCACAACCAGACCCCCCCCCCCTTGTCCGCTGATTTAATCACAATGTCTTTATTATCAGTCAACGACTTTACGGCTTCCTTCTCCTCTTTTGTCAAATTTTGCTTTTTAGCTTTAAAATCATTTCCTGCCATTTCAAGGTCATTGATTACAATATCTGTGAAAGTATCAATGTAATTCCCTTTTATGGCTCTAGGATAAAAAATTGTTTTGTTTTTAAACGGCGTTAGGGGATTGTCCACTTTTCCCTTTGGGATCTGACTCCCTGTATTGTAAATTCTACTAACGGGGTCTCTCAAAAAATACTTTTTTAAAGTCAACCTCCTTACAAATTTGTGGACATCCACATAAAGTTCAAAAGGGTTTGGGCCACGGACTGGGGCAAAGTTCAAGCCTTTCTCTAAAACTTTGGTTTCAGCCTGTGTTAGCTTATATGAACTAAGATTAAAAATGTTAGTTTTTTTTATCTACCAGTGTTTTCCTGGATCTTGCCTTTTTCTTTCTTTTTCGTGTCCCTCCCTTCTTTCCTCTATATCGTCTGTTCTGGACCGTTTTCTCTCTAGTGTCCCTTGTTTTATTGATGAATTTCCTTTTTCTCTCCACTGTTCTGTTCAGTGGTTCGTGGTCCCGGCGGTACTCTAAAAAATGAGTGGAACCCCTATTTTGCTCTTTGGGTCTCTCATTTGGTCTATGAATAGGGGATCTTTCCCTCTAGCCTCTAAAGACTTGATCTCTATCCTCAAATATATGTGCAGGTGATCTCTCTCTATTCTCTCTATGCGCATACTCCGTTTCCTCTCCCTTGTGGTCAAATCTTGACCACTCCTGATTGCGTTTAGAGTTTAGTATTTTACCGCCTTTTGTTACCTGTTGTTTCTCTGTTCTTTGATGTGAGTCTATTTTAACATTTTGATCAATACTAATTGTATTATTAGCCCCTTTTTTTACATTTAAAATTTCTGACTTTATTACTGATTCTGAATTGGGCTCAGTCACGGATTCAACAATTTCAACAGCTGAAACGCTTTTATCTCGTTTCCAATTCCTTTCCTTCCCCTCATCATAATCTCTCTTACAGTATCTCGCAGAAATTTTTTCTGTTTAATAATTTTAACCTCTTTACCTAGTTTGGCCATTTCTGCACCATCATTTCCCTTGTTATTTCCTTTCCGGGAACACACGGGGTATACCCCTAAGGGGAGCTGCTGTGAGAGAACAGAAGAGTGAACTGACATTTAAAGGAAAACACGTGGGGTTCGTGATATCCGAAAAAAGAAGTTGGTTAAAGCACAGATTCTCTGAAAGGAACACTGACACAATATGAATACTAAAGGTGAGCGGCAGCCATTTCTCTTACCTTGCCACAATATGTTTGTAAGTTTATTATTATAAATCCTTTTTTGGAGGCGTTCAGTGGTTCGTGTGGCTGCGCAATGGTCTTTTCTCTTTTGTTTATTGCATTATAGGAGGAGCGCGGAAGCAATAATCTGCAACTGAACCATCACTTCTTCCACAACAAGAATTATATAAAGAACTTTCAACCTACCATATGGACTGACATTTGGACTGGGGTATTGTTGTCTATTGGGGCGCCGGGTTACTGCATTTTGTGTAAAATTGTTGGTTATACGTATTTGTGGGAAATACGTTAGGCAGGGACCCTGTGGCAGCCTTCATTTAACTATAAGTTGTTTATTTATTCATTGTAAAATACACGTTAATGGTCTTAGCGCTGAGCTTTAGGGTTCATTCACATTACAAATACTGTAGGTTGAACTTGATGGATGCGTCTTTTTCAACCGCATCTACTGTGTAACTATGCAACTTCAATTGGCTTGATCCTAGAAACAACAAAACCGAGAAACAACTCAAGTCACTAAATTTAACCCAACTAATTTCCCAACCGACAAAAAAATCTCACAACCATTCCTTACTAAATTGAATTTTATCCTTTTGTTCCGTCAGATCCTTTGATATCCTACTTGACATTTTCAGTGACCATGCAAAAGTGTACTGTATAAGGAAAATCAGACCACCCAAATCAAGACCTAAAGTTCTACTCACTAAAACATATAGGGCCTTATTGAGAAAGCCTCGATAAGGTCCTTGTCGAGCCCTTATCGACCAAAATGGCTACTCGTATTCAGAAAGCCTCGATAAGTGCTCAATAATTGCCTGTATCGACGCAAAATTTTATCACCCACAGAAAATTGCCAACTGAGCGGCGATCAGCCGCTTATCGACCATTTTCGGAGGGTTGATAAATTTGTGCAATTCAGAGATCCGCGAGTCGGCTGTCGCGGCCTATCGCAGCCCATCGCAGCCCTAAAAGGCGTTCTTCTCCCCAAATCCAATACACCACAAAATGTTGGTAAATTGGTGGGGAGATGTCCTCGATGAGCTGCGATGTGTCGGGACTTAGAAAAAATCAGGCCCCTTTCCTGCCTCGGATTTATGCCAGGGGTCTCCAGAGCTGGCCGCTGTGTCACAAGGTACTGCTGCGACAGACTTTATTCTAACAAATCACCGGTTTGTCCCTGGCTTGTTCCTGGAATGCGACACTGTTCACCTGGAGCATGCCGTGTTCCAAGCCAGGGGTCATGCCCGGCTGACGCGCGGCTGATGTGTTAATTTATAATGGTTCAGGATTTAATAGGCTGCAATGCTTCGCGTGTCCGCCAGATGGCATAAAATCATGAATTGTAATGCAGTATATATATATATATATACTGTATAACAACAACCCCTATAACCCCTAACATACAGTACTGTACACATACAGTACTGTATATGCACATCAATGGGGCGAGATGTGTTTGCAGCAGAGAGAGATCCGCTGCTCTCTCTGCGCAAACAT